>NC_084909.1:8259986-8559986 GCF_949316345.1 Pungitius pungitius | reverse complement strand
ATACATTTATGGATGCACATGCATGACTGCACCCATGAAATCCAGACTACATTTACACAAGCACGCGAAACTACTCCCACGGCAAGAAAACACCCAGAAGTGCATTATTCAAAAGCATGACAGGTCACGGTAAGTAGGTAAGGGGCTTACACTTTAAAATAATACAGCTCTTAGCAATATGAGTCACATGCAGGCTGTATTATTCCGATTCAATGGCTTATCCAAGCATTGACACGGGCCACTGGAGACCACAAAAGGCTTCTATCATAGGTGCACAACTATCGTCCAGCTTTCGCGCCTTTCCACACCTGTGTCGTGTAAGTTTAACAGGAATGAAACACACGCGGTTCGCACTTACCCTCGGAGTAGTGCGACAAGGTGAGCAGGCTGACGCACGAGGCCCCGGCCCCCGATCCAAACACCGTGACCCTGCCTGGGTCGCCTCCGAAGGCCGCGACGTTCTCCTTCACCCAGCGCAGAGCCTGGATCTGATCCAGCAAGCCGTAGTTCCCTTTTGCTGCCTGGTCGCCTGTACTAAGGAATCCTACAGGCGGACAGAGAGTAAAATGTTGTTATTACATATAGTATAGTTATTACATATAACACATAGTACTGAATATTGCATGAAGACATGCAGAGAAGAAGAAAAAAAATGGGAATTGAGAAAACTCTGAATGAATAATGTATTACTCGATTAACAGAGGTTTGTCCTTCTGAAATTTTGGAAAGTCATCTTGCAGAGTAGGCTACAAGCACACAGGCAGGTGATTTGCATCAATTAATGCATGATTAAAAATCTTTTTAAATCCTTTTCATCCTCATGTTAATTAAAAACGAGGGCCTCCCCCACAATCCTTTGCAAATTTGATTAAATCAACAGGATACAACCGTATTCATGTGAGGGAAAATCCACTTGCACAAAACTCTACATAAACCTATGCACACATGCAGTTTTAACGCAGCTGTCCCTTATTCCCTTTACTGCTGACAGTGTTAAGTAAACCGAAAGGATCCTAATGGCTCACTCCACCACATTTCTGCAGGG
The DNA here is from genome assembly GCF_949316345.1 of Pungitius pungitius. Lineage (NCBI taxonomy): Eukaryota > Metazoa > Chordata > Actinopteri > Perciformes > Gasterosteidae > Pungitius > Pungitius pungitius. The sequence goes on along the minus strand of NC_084909.1, from coordinate 8,558,941 downwards.
GATTAATTATCAGAACCTCAAGCAAGCCATGAACACATACTACAATGTGGAACATTGGCATCGTCAAAATTATACATTTCATCAGTTCAGTTTTGCCGAAATGTAACTCACGCAAAACGCACATTATAAGTAAACAAAGTAGACGTTTCAGAATGCCTTCATATATTCTAGATTTACTTTGGTGTTTTTCAGTTACATCAATTTCAAACATTTAACAAAACCCAATTCCAGCCAAGTACAGTAAGATTCACACTTTTAATATAAGGGCTCACCTCATGCTTCCAACTTATGATGAGAATGAGGAGGAGGAGGAAGAAGAAGAAGAAGAAGAAGAAGAAGAGGAAGAGGAAAACACTGCTAGTCATGATGATGGATGATGATGGTGGTTTTGATAGTGATGATCATATTGGAGAAGGTGCAAACACAGTGGATGGAGATGAAGACAAAAATAAGCATCTTGGATTGGCTTTAATTGGCTTGATATGATGATTACACCTCTAACGACGCTTTTTTTTCCCGAGGTCACAATGAACTATTACAGTAAATGGTTGTTTCACCCACAAAGCAGATACAAATTTTCACCATCACAGAAGAATTGACATTTAATAAAATCTTTCAAAGCCTAAAAAAACAGAAAGGAAAGAATACATTCAGTCTCTATAACATTTACCATTTTTGTCTATTCCATTCTCATTAACTTGCTTTTTAATGGACAACCCACAAATGTCCTTCCCTTTGGTAGAGAAATATCTCTCACACTGTATTAACATAATTTATGTGTTCACGTGATGTGAATCTGCTCAAACTGCATAAAAAGGTAGGAAAATTAAATAGTTCAGTGAAAGTGCAGCCATTGAAATATTTTCCTTTCCATTGCTCCCTTATAGGAAGTACATTTGAATCTACATATCATTTATCAAAAGCCTCATTCAAATATATGCACCATGTCACTGTCTGTAACTTAAATCAACAGAATCAAGTAGATTAAAGACGTGATGGTATTTGGACGAAATCATTTTTAATAATGTTGAATAGGATATATTCAAACATACTGCATGCACACATTTTATTAACCTCCTGGCATATTTTAATTAATCTCTTCAAATGAATTATTAAAGAGGGGCAACTCCTAATGAGAGCAATGACATGATTTAACCCAGCCAGAAATGAAATGTGCAGCTTATGTGTTACGACGAAGTTTGAAGTGATGCTCTGCTTTGTAATATTTGCAATTATATACCTGCAAAAAGCCTATCCTATTCTCTTTATTACCCAGTGTGCATTGCATGGCTGTCCAAAATGTGAAAACCAACAGGGAGTAAGATGTTCACTGTTCACAGAGCACTCAGTCAGAGAGTTATGGAGGTATAAAGGATCAGATTTGAGTCAATGCTTGTAGTGGGAAAAGGGCTTCAGGGGGTTTATTTCCACCAGGGACAGCCATACTGAACAAGTTTTCACTCAAAAAAAAACAAAAAGCTCCCTGGGTGAAAAACAACTCACTAATTTGTTCCACGTTTCATAGCTCGCTGAAGGATTAAATAATCCAACTGCGAATAAATCCTTATGGTTAAAAGAAAGCATTTACGTTGCATAAATAATTATGGAGCTCTTTATAAATAAATAAGTCATCATATTAAAACCTGAACACCCGTTCAACTGAAAAGCAACTGAATTGAAAAAGCAATACTGACTATGTTTTCCAATAAAAACATAATCTGTGAACATTAATGTAATCAATACCAAACCGGAGTTTGAGATCTAATGATTTGCCGTAATGGACATCACTGCAGAGTAACTCAATGGGATAAAATAGGATAGTAACAAAGAATCCAGAGGTATGTTTTAACAGGGATTCTAACAATTTATTTATAAATGCAGCCACGCCTATGAACAGCGGTATTACCATTAAGCCTTTAGCAAGTCGCAAAAAAAATTCAAAAGATATACTAGATATAGAGATATAATTTTACCGAGTACTCCGAGACGATAGTTGAGGGTTATGACAATGACGTTGCCGTAGCTTGCAAGCACGCTGCCATCCATCATGTTGCCAGTGCCTTCTGTGTACGAGCCCCCGTGGACGTAGACCATCACCGGCCGCTGCCCCCCCTCCTCATGGATGTCTGGGAGAGAGAGAGAGAGAGAGAGAGAGAGAGAGGATTATCGACACAAATAGATAGATAGATAGATAGATAGATAGATAGATAGATAGATAGATAGATAGATAGATAGATAGATAGATAGATAGATAGATAGATAGATAGATAGATAGATAGATAGATAGATATTTTCAGGTGACACCAATGTTCAAGGTGACATCACTGATACCGGCGCTATAAAAAATCACTTATTGTGCGCGCATGTAAGCACAGATCCACCCACCTTCCTTCTGCCTCCATTCTGTCTGGTGTTTGAACAAATGTCCATATCGACCGTGTGTGTGTGTGTGTGTGTGTGTGTGTGTGTGTGTGTGTGTGTGTTTGACTGATTGTTAATTGGAATGTATCTCAGCCTTTAATCGCTCACTGCGTTTATACATAAAACAGAAAGAGCTTGTGGACGTCTCGCTTGCCGATGCTTTGCATCTCCCTTCCTTCATTCCTCAGGGGATGGATATAAATTGAGGCTGTGAGAGTGCTCACACTTGCCATTGTGCGTGCGTGTAGGTGTGTGTGCATGCATGTGTAGGTGTTTGTGTGTGCGTGTGAGTGGGGTCACATGCATGTGTATGAAGCAATATGTATGCATGAGTGAGTCTGTGTCCTTCCCAGTTTACTCCTCGGGTAGAGGGGTGAACCCCATGGCGACTTGACGCAGGTGTCTGCATGTTAAGTGTTGCTTCAACCACAAGCGGAGGGGAATGGGCTCTAGGTTAAAAAATAACTTTACTTATTCATGCAACACAATTTGTCTGTGACCCTCCCATTCTTAATCATACCCTCAAAATCATCTTAATGTCCTTCTAAGGTTATGCGGTGCCACTCCGTTTTGACCTCACGTGTGAATGAACTAAATGGTGATTCTGCATCAACAACCTGCACACATTTGGGTTCACTTACCTTCCTCGGTGGGCACGTAGATATTGAGGTAGAGACAATCTTCACTCTGGTGAGTGAGGTACGTTGCCGCTATATCCAGGTTAGCCGTCAACCAGGACGGCATCATATCTCCCAGCATGCTCCTCTCATCCAGCGACTGCGGGCACACTGGAGCAAACTGCGTCACGTTTCGTATTCCCGGCCAAGGCAGAGGAGGCTCGGGCGGCTGGAAGCGGCGGTCCGCTGTCGGAGGCCTCGCGTACGGTACTCCCAGGTACTGGATGACGGGGCCCAGCAGGTCGGAGGGCAACGGGGTCAGAATGCCGCGGATACGGCCGTGCACCGTGGAGATGACGGGCACAGTCTGCTGCGCCGATGACGAGGTCGGGTAGAGGCAGAGGCAGAGGATGAGGGACAGAACCCCGAAGAGGGAGGACGGGAGAGGAGACGTGGGACGAGGAGTTCTGCTGGTGCTCAACTTGGACATGATTGTGGGCTTAGGGGAAGTCAGAAGATAAGAGATGGGATAGTGGGGAAGGGGACGGGGGACTTGTGGGGGGGGTGGGGGGGGCTTTCGGATGTTTACAGCTGGGTTGACCCTTTAGAGATATCCAACACACGCACACAGCTGCTGCTCAGCTCGGCACGTAGTACACACAACTCACCACACAGTCCTGACTCTTGCGAACAACCTTTTCTTTTTGTGTGCGGTGTGAGTCAGTGAATCTGTGCCTCTGAGTGTGTGGTGACTCAGTCGCCGAGTCCCTTGAATACGTGTCTGTGTGTGAGTGTGTGTGGAAGTGTATGTGTGTGTGTGGAAGTGTTAAAGCAAGAGTGTATGTCCTGGACTGGCGATTTGAGCATGTATGTGTGTGTGTGTGTGTGTGTGTGTGTGTGGGCGTGTGTGTTTGCGTGTGAGTGTATGTGTGAATCTCTCGTTATGTAAACAGTAGCATCACTGTTCCTCTGTCACTCTCTCCTTCCGGTCAACCCCATAACAAGCCCAAACTGCCTCCTGGAAAAGAGATGTAGAGGCGAGGGAAATGGAGAGAAGGATTTAATTAGTCTCCATTAGAATAATTACAGTGTCACAAAGAGAAAATGCCAAACACGCACACACGCAGCAAAGTCACACATCACATCAGAAAAACAGGCTGTGCTACCTCGCTGCTGTTCCTTTTAAAAATAGATAGCAGAGCGATAGATAGGACAAACGAGATGTTGTCCGCTCAGCTTAACTCGGTGTCAGGGCCGCTGTGTATGTCTCACAGAAATGGCATATCTGTGTCTGTGTTCCCGTGTACGCGTACGCATGAGTGTCTGGTAGCCGCAGACATATGTCACGTCCTTACTACATGCAGTTTCACAGATCACAGGACCGGGTTGTTTGGTGCGTGCTTTGGGAGGGAGGAGGGGGAGGGGGGGAGTAGGTTTGGGGAAGGGGTGGGGGGGGGGTAGGAAGGGGTAGGAAGGGGTGGCGGCACATGCTTAATTAAACCCTGAATACACCACGGGGCTCCTGACCTGCATGTAGCATAAGGTAGGACGCCTGTGACACACAAATGCACACACACTTTCTGTTTCTGTCTACCGTATTGCACACACCATTTTTTTTAGTTTCTTAATAACACACACACACATACACACATATTTGTTTTTCTACACTTAAAGATGCGCACACACACTTTCTTGATCGCTTCACATGCACAGAAACAGACACACACACACACACACACACAGCTGCTCCGTAGCCGACACTGCTATCCCTCTCAGAGGGCCTTAGGGCAGACTATTAACACATACACACACGCACGCAAAGAGAGCAGCGACATCAATTTTCCGTGTAATCACACGCGCGCGCGCGCGTGCACACGCACCTACACGCACACACACACACACACACGCACTAACATTAAGCAGCCCAGATATCGGAGTGTCAACCTGATCGGTCCGTTCGCTCCTCCCGTGTTAAATTGTCTGCTGTCCAAGGTGCTAGTTAACATTCCAGCGGCGATCACACGCGCGCTGATGAATAACGCTCCATTTATCAAGGCGAACCCGCCTGCCACCCTCCCCTTTTGGTTTTGACAGAGAAAAGAACGGATACACTTGCGTTTCGTTCTTATTGCACTCGTTTCTACGGAATGAGAGAATAAAAGAAGCACGTGTTAGGAGGTGGAAAAAAAAAACGTTTGCTCGCGAGGTAGACTAAAATCTATATCTGCACTGAAGCTGACTACGGCAAAACACACACACACACACACACACTCACTCAAATGCAAAGCTTCACCAGCATCTGCGCTGCAGTAAAATGAAAAAAAACCCAAACAAATGAAAGGATATAAGGCAGGATGTAACGTACCCAGTCAGGGTAAGAGGAGGGAAAACGCACGGACCATGTTCCCGTCCGCCGCAAGATTCGCCTCGTGTTTTGTCTGCTGCAGTTTATCCGACGTGCCTGGGATGGGATATTGGGAGATATTCCTCTGCTGCTGCTGCTGGTGGTTGTGGTGATGGCACTTCTCCTGGGCAGGAATAACCCCAATAAGAGAAACAAAGAAAAGAAAACGCCTTCTGTCCGAAAAAAAGATGGAAATACAAACAGAAATACGTTTTTAATATAGTAGAAATGTAAGCCTCTCTTAGAGGATTGCGAGGCCCAGGACGTTTAAATGATCAATCCCCCTCTCTTCCTTTCTTTCACCTCCCTCCCCCATCTCTCTCTCTCTCTCTCTCGCTCTCTCTCTCTCTCTCTCCCTCTCTCTCTCTCTCTCTCTCTCTCTATCGCTTCCCCTTCACTTTCCCTCTATCTCTCTTTCTCTCTCTTCCTCTCCCTTGATGCGATTGGACAGCGTGGCAGGCAGCAGCTACTGATCCAATGATATACGCACCTATAGCTCCACTAGGACGCGCAGACTGGGGGGGGGGGAGAATGGAGAGAACCGACCTGTGCAGAGAAACACACACACACATACACACACTAGCCTAAGTGCACACTAATGCTCAAAGCACATTGGTGCATGAAAACGCTTGGCAACACACATTAGACACACACCTGTTAAAGGTCCCATTAGACGTAAAAAGAAAGCACTCAATGCATGCTCATACAAACCTGTAGGAAACACAGGCCGACACAAATGGGGCTGGAATACAACCTCTTCAAGGCCAGAACAGGTGATTCTGTCCCTATTCAGCTCCGCCTGCAAGCAGCTTTCTCCCTCAAGCCTTTGTGTGTGTGCATGTGTAGGCCTGTTTGTGTGAGTATGGTAATGCAGTGGGTCTGCGGTCGCCTCTGACTGTGTGTTTGGGAACACTCCTCACGTCAGCACAGCCTGCCGCAGCAGCATTCAGAACTTTCTATTCTTCCCCTGAACAGTCTTCCATGCACCCATCCATCTCTTTGTCTGCCTGTCCTCTCTGTCTGCCCGTGAACTTGTTTGCTCACTCCCCTGCGATGCCCTCTACCCCGCGGCTCCTGAGCCTCTGCTTTAAATCAGGTGGCTTAGGTATCTTTTTAACAAGGCAACAATAAAAACATGCAGGTTAATTTGCGGGAAAAGGCTTTAATGGTCCAGAGGAGGGTTTGAGATGTGATTCAGAAAGGATGGCACTGACCTATAGGCTAAGCTTTACAAAGCCACAGGGCATTGCAGTCATTCTTTCAAAGTCCCGAAAAGCGTTTTCGAGGCTGTGCTCGAGCTCATACAGGATTAAAAGGTTAGGGTTGTAGCCATGGGTCAGCCCGGAACAACCCAAAAAAGTTATCGATAAAATCCGTGAAATAACACTAAAACCTAAGCTAAGCGAATATAAGGGCTTAAAAATATGCCACGGCAAAACGCACAATCTTAAGACACATCCCCGTCTTCTCAGTTGAGAGAAGTTTAGAAAGCATGCTTGATTCTCTGTCAATTTGTCCAAGTCCATGTAGGTTGTGATGGGTTGATGAGATGAGATGTGTCAGATCAGAAAACTCTTCTGTGTTGTCCTGTAGTACCACAATCGCCTTTTGTGTTTCATTTGGGGGACATCTGTGTATCGTCGATAAATGTAGTGTAACCCAACAATAATAGACAGCAGGCTGTTGCCACCGACACAAACTGATCACGTCCACCATTGACATTCTGAGTCACATGAGGAAGAGTTATCTTCTGTTTTTTCTTACAGGCGGCGCTATTGTTGTTATTGACTCAAAGTTTATTTACTTATGTCTTTTCCATAGTATTGCTCCAATTGGAAGAGACTTTATGACTTGTAGCAGACCAAAGTCTGCTGACTTGTTTCTCCCACCTGACCCAGACACAGATTGAAGACACCTGGTGGAAAAGGTAAATGAACTGACAGAGGCTGCATGTGGAGAGGAGTGAGAGGAGACGGCACAGAAACTTTGCAAGACTGCTGGTTGCTGGACCTCGAGGGTCCTAATAGGCTCTACCAAAAGATCCTACTTGACACGGACCGAGGAAGGGAACCGGCTGGAGAACTTGTGGACTGCCCCGGACCCACACACACACACACACACACCGGCCACGCCGGCTACTGGGCCTTAGCATTCTCTCTTCCCGGACGCCTACCCCGGGAATTTACTAAAAAAAAAAGACGGTCCCTGTGATTTCCAGTGTTAAAATACTTTTGTAGAGCTGTACCTTTTGTGTTTTGATTGGGATATATTTTTCTGTTTGAATACAGCAGTTTCCCCTAACTGGATGGGCTTCCTTGTTTTTGTATTTGATTAATTTACACTTTTGAAGGGGGGGGGGTACAATATTGTGATCTTTACCGGACGATAAAAGTATAAAATGACAGCGAATAACTAGGGGTTATTTGTCTTTCTGGCGCCCAACGTTCTGTTCCGAGTAGAGACACCCCTACGCTACAGACTGAAGCTCCTGCCATCATTTCCCAATGATGTAAGTCTTTTAGAGCTTCATCTTTTTTCTAATGACCCTGTTTAGTATTTTCATACATGTTTTAGAGGATGATAGCAGACTGATGTTGTAATTGTAGCAGGCAGTGCATGTGTATGCAAGCGTCATGATCACACATTTAATTTGTCTTCATTTGATTATGATGAGATGAGAAAAGAAAGACTTTAGAAAGGAAGTTTATCTTGCAAATATATTGTAACAGTCAAAAGTTTTCCTATTACGGTATAGAATTTGTTATATGATTTAAATAACTAATTGCATAAATTGATCTGTCCACATGCACCCAAGCATACAAAAGGTTCCTACAATGCACAGAGTGACACCAAGCATGTCACGTAGGCGTGGAGGTGCAGGCGGAAGCAGGACTCAAACGCAGGGTCTTCCACGAGAGGTGCTCTTTATTCCAAAAACCAAAACCGACGTGCTCCAACCACGGGAGACATTTGACAATGACGCAACCAGGGACAACAGGCACACAGGGCTTAAATACACAAGGGAGGTGCAGGTGATTGGACACAGGTGGAAACACTCAGGCAATCACAGGACAAGACAGGAAGTGAAGTTAACCCAAGACCACAAGGAACATGAAACTTCAAACTAAAACAGGAAGAGAGACCAAACCGTGACAGAACCCCCCCCTCAAGGACCGAATTCCAGACGGTCCTAAAGGGGAGCAGAACCGGAGAAAATCAGACAAGGGGAGGGAGGGTGGGGACCCGACGGTCCTGGACAGCGCGGGGAACTCCGGGTGATGGCGGCCCTGTGTCGGGTCCTTCGGGGGGCCGGCCGGAACGGCGGTCGGGCCTCAGGGTCTCGGGGGGTCTGGCGGGGCGGCGGCCGGGCCTCAGGGTCTCGGGGGGTCTGGCGGGGCGGCGGCCGGGCCTCAGGGTCTCGGGGGGTCTGGCGGGGCGGCGGCCGGGCCTCAGGGTCTCGGGGGGTCTGGCGGGGCGGCGGCCGGGCGTCGTGCTCTGCGGCGGCGGCGGCATCGTCGTGGCGGGGGGCGCCGAGCTGTGCGGCTCCGGCGTCGTCGAGGCGGGGGGCGCCGAGCTGTGCGGCGCCGTCGTGGCGTGGGGCTCCGGCCCAACCCCTGACCCCACCCCCCCTTCAAGGACCGACTTCCAGGCGGTCCCAAGAGGGTGGGAGGGAGGGGTCATGGTCGGGCGCCGCGGGGCCGGGACTGGGGGCGTGGTTCTCAGGGCAGGAACGGGCGCTGACGGTGTTCTCGGGGCAGGAACGGGCGCTGACGGGGTTCTCGGGGCAGGAACGGGCGCTGACGGGGTTCTGGGGGCCGGAAAATATAAAATACACGTCTAACAATTTTGACAACAGTAAAAAATAAATTGTATGGTGCAGCTACTGTAAACTATTTGAGCAGTCTCTTAACGTATATTGGATAACAGTAAGTGATGGTAGAATAACTGGGCTATTACAGTACTTTTACAGAATACGCCAGCACATCACTTTTAGTGTATTTACACAGTGTAACCTAATCTGCCACTATTGCTTTTCATTCCCCACAACAAGAAAGTAAAAAACACAGCAATTCATTTACAATAGTATATTGGTATTCAGGGCCTACCGCTGTACACTGAGGTTTCCAATCCAGGCAGATATGTTCCTAACTATGGGATAGTAGAAAAGGAGCAACACTTCCCGGTTGAGAGCCTCAGTCTATGAAAGAAGTGAAGCTGCTGTTGGACTCGGGGCCAGATATTTTCTACTTGAGCTCTCCAAGTCAGTTTGTCGTCAATGTGTATGCTGTAATATTTATATCTATATTATTTATTGATCAAATACGTTATCTTTAATCAAACCAGAAACAGAAGATGATGGATCTGGCTGATTTGAAGTGCTTTATCAAAATGTAATGGCAATCATTCATTATGAATGTTAAGAACCTCTGAATGCACATTACGATCCTCGGCAGGAGAGGGTTGTAGTGGAAGACTGAAAAGCTCTTGGAGCGAGCAACCCATCGGCATTGATGTAGGATTTCATCCAGAATCAGACTTCCTGTTCCTGGAAGAATGGTATTATTTTGTGAATGATTCAAAAGGCCAGTTAAGACCAACTCTAAACAGGCTTTGTCTATATGCATGTTTTTTGTTTTTAGGAAATGAAAAACTACAAGCAAAAGTCACCGTAAAGCCGATAGGGCCGATGCAGATTACCCACATTCTGTGGAGATTATATCTTTAATTTCATTTGTTGGAGACACCTTTCCTGTTTGAGTCATTATGTCATTACAACCAGGAGCTGGAGCTGAGCTGCAGCAGTGTGTCATTTGGATGGAGGTAATTGGAGCTTGGCTCATCTCTGACAAGCTTCAATTCAATTTACAGAAATCTCTGGTTTCCAATCACTTCCAGAATCTGTCGGTCTTAAATTACTCAGATAAGGGCTGATGTGCATTCAGGAGATAGAGTGGACAATCATCAGCATAGCAATTGAACTCAAAGCATGCATGGAAAAATAAGAAGTATAGCCACATAGTGAAAGAATGGTATTCATATTTAAAAGAAAAATGGTACAAAAAAGAGACATGGGTCCACAATAGCGACAAAATCACTTTTGCTGCATGTGTGATCTATTCAGACACTTCCATGCTTCATTTTTGCGTGAATGTAATGACTTTACGCTGCCTAAAGTAATGACTCAACCCTGAATTGAAATGCAACCAGTGCAGCTGACAGACGGAGCATTTGCACATCTGACTCCATCTATCACTGTGGGTCCTAATTTCATAGCAGAGGAACAAATGAGTGACACGTGTGCTCCTAAAATCCCCTCTGATCAGTTTGCCCTACAACCAAGGCCAGCCCTTTGGTCAGAAGTCCTCTGGTAGGTCCAAATGTAAACATGCTTAGGTCAATTGCTGCTGCTGTGTGTGAATTTTGGCGCAAGAACCCTGCATCCCCAGGAGAGGTGACCAAATCGGTCTTTAGAGACTGTGTTCATAAACAATATTGAAAATGTTTCCTGTACTAGAATTCTCATTTCTTTGTTTCTACAAGTTTCCTCACGGCTAAAATAATTCATCTGTATCTACCCAGAGTTTGTCATAAGCCTGGTTCAGGTTCGGTTATTCTTTTCACACTGCACCTATTTGTCTGTTCATCCATTTATTTAAATGAATGCAAGCTTTCCATCGTTTAGTCCGGATGAGTCGCCCATTCGTTCAGCTCCTCTCCGTCCGGCTTTTCTCTCTCCTCCAACACATTTGCTCTGTTCGTCTATTAAATTACTCTTCGTCTCTCAGCAGCCCAACTCTTTCAGTTCAGTCATTACTCCCCCAGCTCCCGTTCCCTCTTAAAATATTCATTGACGTCTTAAACACTTTTTCTGTCTGTTTGACACACACTACCGATCCTTAACTTGCTCCCTGCTGTGTGTAGCCCTCTAACGTACATAGATAACTTCAGACATTATTGGGACACACTAGCAGTTCCCATGTATAATCACATAATTCCCCAAAAATATTGATTTACTTAAAATGTAATCCTTTACTGTAATATACTATTATGTAATATGCTGTTTAATAAACAGCTTTATTTAAAATCAATTTATTGTTTTGCGTTTAATTTAATTTAAGATTTAATTGGATTGATTATGAAATCTGTAATGCAAAATCAAGCGTTTTGGAAATGGAAAATATATAAATATATTAAAACGTTTCTCTTCTCAGTAAGTTATTTAAATCTGTTGCATTTATTGAAAGAATTCTGGACTCAAAACTCATTTTAAAGTGTTTTTTAATGGTCACAGTTACTGAGAATAACATTTTCGTATTGCAGTAAAACACACACACACACACACACAGATGAACAAGATTTCTACATACAGCCATCTTCAGTAGAACCCTCTCTATTCAGCCAATTTTATTATTAATAATTTGAAAAAGCGCTCCATCCATTGCTGGGCATTACCGGTGGACATCATGACATGAGATCTCATTCAATACATGAATGTTACAATTCAAATTTCCATCAACCTGCATAACACGGTCTGAAAGCCTCCATCATTGTGACCCTCTCTTATCCAACCCATCATATTATTTGCCAGTCAGTCACCTCAAGTAAGATTTGTTTGTATAGCACTTTAACAAAAAGACTTTAACAAAAGACACACAAACAGATATGAAAACAAGGACCAATAAAAGACAAAAGCAAGGACATCCATAAACCAAGTTTATTGTAAGTGGTTCATATGATATTTAAAATATATAAAAGCAAACAGAGTCTTCAGGAGACATAACTCAGAATGTAAGAAAGCAGCCATAGAGGGATGGATAGCGATGACTGCTCTTCGTGTAGGAAGCTTGTAGTACTTAATGGGCGAGAAGTCTGACACATCGTCTGAAGTGATTAAACGGGTGGACCGACGTGGAAATTACAGCACAGTATCTGAATTATAAAACATGTTGAAGCTCAGCAATAGACAGGAGAGAGAAGCGAGGAGACGTTCTGCATGTAATTGTCCAGTTCGGAATAGCAGCAGGCCTATGCATTCTCTCTCTCTCTCTCTCAAGCACTAAACAGACACTCACATACGTGCGTCTCATCAGTAACCGGTAATCAAAAAAATACTTAAAAAAATATAATATTTTATGAAATGTAATTTAAAAAGGGCATCACGTTAGGTATTTAAGCTCTGTGTAAGTGATATGATGGATTATGACTGACATCAAATGACCTGTGATTGTTATCGAATCGGATGTAATGAAAGTTAAAACAAAGGGATCATAAATCAGTGGAGTTGTGGGCTCACATGCATTTATTTACATGGGCTGGGAATTCTGCCTCATCAGCTGTTATTTGTCAACCTGATGGATTGTCACTGGATACAACAGGTATATCCCGAGGGGTGTCTATCAGTATAAGACAAACTCTTCAACTATCAGCCTGATTTTAATTCACATCACCCACATATTACTCACTGTCCAAACTATTGTTTCGAGCAAACTAAAACCTTTGTTTTTGACTCACATTGGCAATGCGGTGGATGCCTACATTTGATTTATTCTGGATTTGGTTTGGAGTTCATTTCTAAAATGTCACCCACACACACCCGCGCTGTGCAGCGTGTGTAGGCAGTCGTCAGCTGTGAAGCCAATGATTCTCTGCGTGGTGCGGGCCAGCTCGGTTCAGTTGGTGCACTCTTGCAGGTTGCAGGAGCGTATAGTGGTGCACCGGCTACAAACAGGCACAGTACTTATTGGTATTTCTCACAGCGTTAGAGGGGGAGGGGAGGATTGCGATTGGGCAGTAAATGGCTGATGTCAGATGGAAATGGGGCGGGGGGCGGTGGGGTGGATGGGAGCAAGTAATGTAAGGTTGTACGAGATGTAAATGAGTAGGAAAAGGAAAGGAGATAAAACGCATTGAGCATTAACTTATAGAGCACAAGATAGGAGGAGATTAAGGTGGGTGGGAAAAGGAGCAGGGTGAGGCCAAGGAAAACTAGTGGTGCAGTTGAGAGACAAAGGAGACTAATGATTGAGAGAGAAAAGAGGGTGAGAACATTGTGGTAATGGAGGGAGCTGAGAGGTGCGAGAAAGAAATGTGAAAAGCAACTAGAAAAGGTGAGAGCAATGCCGAGATAGAAGATAATAAAGTGTTGCAGAGATAGGTGTTTCATCAAACTATAAAGAACAGTTTGGGGAATCTGCTGTAGTGCAGTGCAAAGGAAACAGATATAGTATTATACAGGTGATGAGCATTGATTGAATGTACATGCATCCAGAGGCTGAAAAGGCGTTGACATGCCAGATACTTGAGTGGGATGAAAATAGAATAATGATTAATAAGCCATTCTGAGGACTGTTTGGGGAAGGGTTGCAACCAATAAAATGCTCCAGACCTGTATGGGGAACGTGATTGTTGACCTTGTTTAACTATTATCATTTTAACATGAGATCAGCAGAGGCAAATCCGGACAATCAGAACGTATTTCCATTTGGTTTTACTTTTGTCAATTGAGTGTCTGAACAAAGAGAGAAGACAGAAGATTTGATTCAGATGTCTGGGACAGTACAGAATTCTGACCCATTGATCACTGTATTGATTGACTCATTCCTTGATTGACTGACTGCACTGTTTGACTGCTATGTTCAATATTGGTCTGAGAATAAATGGCTGTTTTTTTGCAAACGCATTCACCAATTTCTCTGAGACACAGAACTACAGCGGTGCACAAGGCGTTGGTCTCCACCAATAATACTTCCTTGATCCAACGCCCGAGGCCTAGAGCATCTATTGATGTTGTATTTGTAACTCGTCACCCAATGATGGTAATTTGGTCTTTTTTTCCCAGCGTGTTGCAGGAAGTAGTGCCCATGTAAATCCCCAGTGCCTGAAATTAATGTCCGTGTATCGTGGCCCTAAAGGCGCCTGATTCTTCCTACAGGGAAACAGCAGCAAAGCGCGACGTGAGAGGGTTGTGTCACATGTACGTGTGCCTTCCTCTCTATCTGTGTCAGGAGATGTATTGTGGGAGGTACCTCTAAAGCTACAAATAGCCACTGTGGCTCCTGAATTGATACAGCAGCTGCTCAATCAAAGGCACCTGTGGGCACCGCTAGGCGACAAAGCCTCCGCGAGTGTCGCCGAAATCCCGTCGTTTATCTTGAAGATCCCTCTATTCTCTGCCGCCTGTCTCCTCCCTCTGTCAGCTTTGTGTTGTGTTCCCTGTTCAAAGTCCCTGTGTAGAAATAAGTCATCAACTCGGGTTTGTCACGTCAGTGTTCATTTCATGCAAGAGCTCCTGCTGTGTTTACTTAAGCAGTGTTTCAACAGAAGTAACATTATAATTTAGGTTCTTGTTGAGAGAGGGCTTCAGTGGGACTGTTTACCAGGAAGATGGGACGTAGTTAAGGCTTGTAAATGTGTGAGAGGGTGACATTAAGACACAAATCCCTCAAACTAAGATCTGATTAATAAGCATATAGGCGTATAATAATAAGCATTGTTTTGTGCAAGTTAATGTACCACGAAATTAAACAACAGTAATATGACTTTTTGAGACAGGCATCCATATTTTTGGTCTGGATTTCGTACGGTTGATTGTCTTGTTTAAGCACTACCTCCATCAAATCCTCTGATGTTTCCTTTCAAAAGCATGCCTTCCCTACCAATTCTCACACAGTGTCCAGCAGTACCACAGCACGGTCACAAGTGCTCAGATGATTACACAGGGCCCCGATTTTAAATAAACACTATGCATGTGCATGCAATGTACTCAATAAGTCTTTGCATGTTCTATGTGGAGGAAAGAGAGCCGGTACCTTTATATACACAGTGAAGAATGTTTTTTACAGTCCGGACCACTGGAATGAAATAGTCTAGAGACAGGACACGTGGATTAACAAAAATACAGCAAGTCGTACCCTGAGGTGGCATCAGTTAACTAAATTAATCATAAAGCAGCTGCTAATGACATTGCTCACGTTGGTCTTATATGTTTCAAATGTTTGCTGTCCTTGGATTTTCTTTACAAGTTTCCTTATTTTACATTTCATTTACTGTCTATGCTTATTTCCCTCATTAATGGGCATGCCCAAAACAGGATGGTTAGCATAACAGAAAAGATGTCGTCTTATTTCCACACATGACACAAAAAAAAACAATTATGTTTGTTTCGCTAATGATCCATTTTGTAGTGCACGCATTTGAGACAATATGGATAATTGTCGATTATAAAATGCTACTCTGAGAAATGAAGGAAATCATGGCAAAAAACAGTGGCAAAAGAAATACTATGTGGTTGAAAACAGCAGTGCAATATTATTGGACAGAAATGTGTTATATGCTTGTGGTAACCTAGCAACCACTAAAGTGGAACAATGAAAGCAGCGGTAGTAGCAGTAGTTCAGATCAGAATTGGAGGAGGGAGAATTGCTGCGTTAGTGTTCAAAATATCTGTCCTCTTGTAACTATTCATCTGTTTCCCATACAAAAATGTATTCAATAGTGTAGCTTTGGCATAATGTTTCATCCACATTATTGTCGGCGTCTTGGAATTATGAGAGAGAGAAGAGCGGCCTGCAGCTTACGTGGATCCACAGAGGCACACGGGTGTGGAGGAAAGAAAGAAAGATAATAGGATGTAGACGAGGATATGGTGAATATAAAGTAGATAAATCTCAATTCAAAATGAGAGGCAAAGAATTCCTGCTCCCACTCCAGTTATGCTGCACACACTTGAGTCCATTTGCCGTCGATTGTTTGTCAGACGGCTAATAAGAACAACAGTTTAGGGGCAAAGAAGGTCGATAACGGCCTCTAAAGCGCGGCACTTCTTCCACAGATAAGAGCTCTCAAATTAAAAGCCGAGGACCAAATGTCTTAACTTGTGCAAGCCGGGAGACAACAGGGGACAAGCAAACAGAGAGCGCCGGGTGTTCTCAAAGTCAACCATGTCCTGCAGGAAAACAGAAAAAAGAAGCAAAAGAATGACACGTCAGATGTTTTGTCCTCACTGTACTACAGCAGAAATATTGCTGGAAACGGTTACAGGCTGAAGAGAGACATGGCAGCGGTTCTTTGAGATAAACTGGGGCAGAATCTAGAAACAATAATCAATTGCATTGTAATGTATAGTTATGTACAAAATTAAGTCCAGTCTCTCAGTAGAACTGAGTTGATCATCTTCTTTTAAGGGATGAAAAATCTACTTTCGGGCAACTAAAATGAGAGGCATGATGTCATAAATTGCCTGATTTTAATTTCTCAGGTTGTCCGCGGGCTCCGCTTAGATGGATCCCAGTTGGAGGACTAGTCATGTGAGTCTTGACAAGGGCCTCGGCCACTCAACAAAGTTGCAGATCTAATCTATTTTGCATGGACGCCATGTTTAATGCATGCAGCAGTGCGCATAAAAACATTCATTTCAGGGCCTGCCTGGCTTTGTCAGTGAGTTAACTTTAAAAGAGCCGTCGTGTATACAAATGTGTAAAAGTACAGTCAGAGGTAAAAGTGAGAAGGTCTGTTGCCGTCGGTGACAGTGAGTCAGCGTTTGACACCTTGCATGAATAAAATGTGCGATAATGTGCGCGGTCCATTGAGAGAAGCGCCTTGGATTAGTGAACCAAACATTTGTCGCCTCTGCTGCTCGTAGAAACACTTCAATACCTTTGCCACCGACTTGGTTTTAAAATACTTTTCAAGGACAATGTGTGTGCCGTCTGTGTGGGGTGTCAAATTACAAGAAAAGCTGGACAACCAACGAGACACCAGAGACGGTTGTGGACGCCTTCTGGCACTTGTGAAAGAGTAAGATTTGACTTTAACTTTGACTTCTTATCAAAGAGCTCAAAGAGAGTCGTCAGATGAAGAGAACATGCCAGTAGTCTTCATCGGAAGCCAGTCGCCGTAAATGAATCGAATGGGTTTGAGTCTGGCTCATCTTCTGTCTTTTTCTTCCTCTTCTTCTTCTTTGTATCTCCCTTCCACGTCCACTCATGTTTCCTCTGACTTTGACATACTCTCTTTTGATGAAAAGACAAACAAGGTACATTTAACCACCACTGTTGGGAGTGACTAAATAACTGAGTGCTGCAGAAAGGGTTGTGTAATTAAAGATTACACCAGTTTATCTAGGAATAGAACTTGTGATGTCAAAGTAAACCGGGGAGACCACTCAACTTACTAATGTGAGTACCTTACAGCCTTGTGGCAAGTATGAATATTTAATCTTCCAGTTGCAGATTTCAATATTTGATTAGCCTGTTGCAGGTGGGTGAGACGTGAAACCTAGATGTTTTAATCACAGACGGAAGATTCCCCATGTGGCGCTTACTTATATCGTTCAATATTGTTGTGTCAGCCTGTGGGCCGACCATACTAACATTTCCTTGAGCTAAATATTGGGAATTAATTGAGCTGTTATTTTACATAACAGGCTATTTATTGGCAGCCTATTTTGTAGTTTGTAACACTTGAATATTCATGTTGTGGGAAGGAAACGCATGCAGGTGATTGTACAAGCACCAACAGGAAATGGCAGCCCCACAAACAGTACGTTGTTCCTCCTGGAGCCTGTGCATGGACACACACACACACACACACACACACACTGCTGCGCCACTCTACCTTGTTGTATCATGACCTCACAGCGCTTTGTGACGGATCTTCTCACCGTGAGCCCTAACATGGGCGATGGACTGGAACGTCCATGACTCTGTAGAACACACGACGCAGCAGTCGGGTCAGCTGAGACCACTGATACCTCACAGAAGATGGGAAATACACACATACAAACACAAACAAATAGCTCGAATCAAATTATTTAAGGTTAGATTTTTAGGGAATTGATAAGGGAAAAAAATCAGTTGGATATGAACGTTGAAGGGGAAGTCTCACCTGTGACGTTTGAACACATGCTCAGTTAATCAGTGCTGACACAAGGGAACTTTCCTCCCCTGCAGCCAATGTACACATACACACACACACACACACACACACACACACTTTCATACTAACCTCAATCTACCTTGATCTTTGTGGACGTCATCATGGGTACTCCCTCCATTCCTGTCACAAACAACACTCACACACAATCTCTCTCTCACACACACACACACACACACACACACACGCACGCAGCTCTACCTCTGCTCTCATTCTCGAGCAATGGACTGGAAGTAACATCCACATTCCTGCGGCTGCGGCTGCAAAACACACACACACACACATACGCACGTACACGTGCACGCACAGACATGCACGCACGTACACATGCACACACACACACAGGCACGCACACAGCGGTGCTGCTGTTTGCAGGATGCCCAAAGAATTAAACAACCGCACACACACCGTGATCTCTGACTCACACGCTCCCCCCCCCCCTCCCCCCCTATAGAAATGAATCACGTTGAGTCCATTGAGCCAGACACACGCGCACAAACGCCGGCGCACTACCTCGACGTTCGCATCATTCACACCAGCGCTTGCTGAAGTCAGGAGGCATCCGTCTCCGTCGCTGACGTCATAGGTCAAACCGCGCGACGGCGGCCCGCATCTCCTCCTCCCTCGTGGAGGTTGTGCAATGACACGAGTCCAGCCAAGATGACAACACTCCATTTGTAAATTTGACGTGAAATTTTACGGGTAGATGGTTTGGTTTAGGTCGGGTTTTTTTAAAGTAGTGTTTGGTCAAATAAAGGTCAGAAGGCTTCCCTGCGGAGGGTTTGGTCCTGACGTTTGGGACTGAAAGGACATCTTACCCTCGTTGGAACGTTCTACTCTTCCATATAAAAAGGTTGACAGAGAGCGAGGGGATGTGATCCAGCAAAGTGCTGCAGAGGTTTTTAGCTGGCAAAAATGATTTTACCAAACCATAAAAGTAGGAGATGCCGTGGACGAAGTTCTCCTGAACATTTCAATACCCTTTACACATATTTACATTTTTCGAATCTAAAATGGGAAAAACAATAAGTCGGTGTGCATATTTCAATTGGGTTAAACTTCACTCATCCATAAATGAAAATTCACCGCCCTCATAAAATATTCATGCATGTATGCAACATGTGGGCTTTCAATGATAGATGTGCTTTTTCACATACTATTGTTACAGCACGCTCTGCTGCTTCTGTACAGTTTGGCATGACTCTTTCCTGCCAAGGACAGTGACACACACACACACACACACACACACAGAACTGAAATGCACACACACAACAAAGAGACAAGTACAGTCAAAGTCACAACCTTTATTCTACTCCTCTGACCAGGACGTGCACCCTCCCAGTTACAGACGCAGCAGCACAATGAGGCGTCTTATTCATCTCTTTTGCCTTCCCTCTCTTCTCTCTTCAGTCTCGTCAGCTTTTATCTCATCCAGCCGTTTCCCTCAAATACTGTTTCCCCTTCTCTTCGGCGTCTCTGTTATCTTCGTTGGTCACACTGTAGCGGAAGAAATTTCCACCCTGATCCAGAATCCCACCACCGGCCGAATTCATCGGCTCATCCAGCGTCGCGCGTGCGTGTGAAGCAATGTTTTGAGGGAATGCGTGGTGAAATAAGAAGGCAAAGTGAGAGTGGGAGGAGGTGTGTGTGTGTGCGTGTGACCTCCTTTCCTGGCTGGAGTGAGTGGAGTATTTGGACCGGGTGGTCTTTGCAATGCACTCAGCCGTCCATCGATCCTCGGCCATCGATCTGCAGAATCCAGCGACTCGCAGCTTCTCGGCATGCTGCGCACATGCACGTGCCAACGGGACTGGTGCGCGTGAACAAGCAAGCACGCGGACAACGACAGCAACGCCTTTGACGATAAAGAACTGACCAGATGTAATTCCAGGCCAGAAATTACATCAGAAATCACGAGCAACTGAGGACTTTATGTTGTTCAAAAGAAAGTACCGCAGACTCAACAAGCAAAAAAATATGTTTATCTGCAAAAGTAACTGGGGCACGTTTTGGTTCCTTTTCTTTGGTGTTTGCTTCATTTGAAGAACCGTTACATTCCCAAAGCCCTGAAACCATAACTATGGTAATGATGGTATTTTCTCATTTTAGTGTGGTTAGTGTTTTAAGTGCCATTATGAAGAACTATTAGGGGGGCAAACTCCAGCTCTGGAGGATTTGAAACGCGTTATCTGTCAGCGTGGTTAAAGCATTTGAATCTTTCTTCATGCAGACTGTCCTGGGGTCACTCCTCTTTCTTACACGAGTGTTTGAAGCCCCTGTACTTGACTTACCATACCACCATCTGCTGGAACTTTAAATAATAGGCCCTTTTTGTTAATAGAGCATACATGATTCCTTTAAGTCTCTGACCTCCTCCATTACAGCCAAAACAAAGAGAAAGTGCACCGCTCGTAGGAGGGTTTGGTTACTGCACGTGTAGCCCGGGACATTTTCTGAAAGGACAATTTAATTATCCAGGCACACAAGAAATGACATCCTGGAAAAACATGTACTCTTATTTAGCTCTCACAGGCAAACACACAAACTGCGCACACACACACAACCATGCAAATCGATAAGTTGTAGTCAGATTTCACTGCTGCAAAGGCTTTCGTGTGATGCACAAACCGTGCCTTATATTAACATTTGTATTTCAGTATTAGAAAAAGCAATTGCAATTCTCAAAGATAATCAAGATTTCTAACAAAACTCTGCACATGCAGATTGTGAGTTTGCTACTTTTTGTCTTCGAAATATACATTTAAACGGAATATTGTAATGTAGGACTTTAAGCATTGTAGAAATGCATCTGTGTTTAAATGATTAAATACATTTTTGGATTCTGAAATGGTAAATATGATGACACTTAAAAGCTGAACCTGAACACACAAGAGCCCAGGTAAATACAGATAATTGAGGTTTTTAATAATCATCAACACATTTATGTACAAAGCAGGCAATGTCATATTCAAATGATCCAAAATGCATTTCTTTTTTTTTTTCCTTTTTTCCTGTCATTAAAATAGGTAAAGATAACCTCAAGGAATCAATTCAACAGTTCAACTACGCTTTTGGTACAGTCAGTATAGTTACAGTTTAACGAAATCTTAAGATTCTCTTCCACAGTTAAACAGCCCTGGGTGCGGGATGTCGACACAGATCCAGAATTGTGTCCCCCTCCAATCTCCAATGAAAAAAAACAAATTGAGAGTGATAAAATTCCTTAAACTCAGTCCTGCCAGTCGACCCAAAAGCTCCAAGTACACGTTTGTTCTTCAGTTATCCAATGTGACAAAAGCATTGAATGAATCCTAGACCCCGTTTACCCAGATGCAGCTCAGACTGAAGACCTGCAAGAGGCCAGAGAAACGGTTACGAGTGAAACAAATATTAAATGGGCTTTTTTTGTGTTTACAAGCTTCTTAATTCTTTCCAATTAGACATGTGATGTGGTTTTAGTTCATTTAAAAAAAAAAAAAAGCATTTTGAGACCAAGAACCTGATTGTCCAATAACACGGTTCATTTCAACTCTAACCAGTAGTCATTTCTTACCCCAGCACAATATGTATTATTCTCCTGTCTGTGTGTGTGTGTGTGTGTGTTTACGTCTCTAAAAGTCAATAGAAAGTGTTTTAATAGTGTAAACAATAAAAAGGCAAAAGCAAATTCAAAGCGTATTTTGAAAAAAACTCATGTATTAATCATGTCACAGAAAATTTGAAATTATCTTTTAAATGAATACTAATTAACATTTATATTTTACAGTGAGATGGAAGGTACATTTTCACCCATCGATTATCAGTTTTATCAGTTAAAATTGTTCAACCGATTCAGCTAAAGCTTGGTGGCGGAAGGTTCAATGAAAACTGTTGGGATCTGAATCTGGAATTACGGGTATTGTGGTAGGTTCTGTTGGCAAGGTCCGACCATCTGGGATCTCCAAAATAACCAGGATTGTTTTCCAAATCTGCATGAAATCTTATAGAAGCCTCCCATTCAAATGTCTTCTGTCCCAAATTTCTTAAATTTTAAAATACTATTATGGCAATTCCAAAACTGATACCAATGGCATTGATATCGTGCATCCTAAACCTTTTTATGTGTTATAGTTGTCTGCAAACACACAACACAAAAAGAGTAACAGATGAAATGCCCATCTACAGAAAAACGGTTTACAAGTTGGTAAAAAAAATTCCATCAAAGCCCGAATGAAAGTCCAGGGTAGAGTCAACATTAGGTCAGGGTCAATTAAAATAGAGTGAACGAAAATCACACTCAGGGAAGTGCTAACTGAATTAGCTACGTTTTGTCGTAGCCAAAATACCGTTCAATTTGAATCAGATCTGGCAACCTGCTCCAGGATTCACGCGTGGTCACTCTTTCCCTGCGCACCCAGGCTTTTGAAAACAAAATCACATGTGAGTATCTAACAAACCTTTCTCTGCATTATTTATTTTAAAAAAATGAGGACTAGAGATAACCAAGGATAATACAGAAGAACAAAGAAGTCTGCGATTAATAGTTCTTTTAGAAAGCATAAAAGCAAAACAAAATTTGAGAAACTAAGCTTTTACAAAAACACTTGCGCCACTAGTTAGTTTGGTTTGTTTCCTCTTTAAGTCAGTAACCGCTTAAAATGTGCAGCAACATTGAGGTGGTGAAAGTCACTATATATACACACACACACGCGCCAACAATCATACAACTGTGCACACGTTAGTGTGTCCACTTCACTGCGTGGTATCACAGTCTGCCAGTCTCTCTCTCTCACACAGAAACAAACTGGGGAGCTGGGTGGGGCAGCGGCTGGTGCCTCAACGCCTGATTGTGAAAACTTGGATGCTCTTCTTCATGGAGTTTTATCGGGCTCAGTCAGCTCATCTGGCTGCCAAAAGGGTGTGAAGGTAGGTCCTCCGATTGGTACGCTCACCCATCAGTCCGTTCGAGGATGTCGGCTGTGTACAGACGAGAGAGAGCGAGCGAGAGGTTTGTTCACCATTTAACATCCACGGAGACAATGTTAGGTCTAATTTGAACTACAGCGTGTCCACTTAATATGCAGAGTACAATCCCAGCGAGGGACACTGTGATGGCACTTCCCTCGTTAACGCATGCCATGGAAGCTCCAGTGAACAGTTTGAAAAGAAGAAGCAAGGTTTAGTGAGTTCTGCTCACCGACAATCATCTGTGAAGTGGACCCGTCTGTGGCAAGTGTAATGTGGGACGCTACAGCGGCGAATTAAATATGCAGCGCTATACTAAATATAAGTAAACGGCAATTCAAACAACGAAGGCTGTAAGGATGAATGACCACAAAAATGGATTTAGTTAAAAGGGAAACAAAAGGACACACTATTTAATATGACAAGCATGAAGCGTTTCAGAATATTTCTAATGGGGGCGCGAGGAGCGATGTTTTGCTGGCTCTGTTGATGAAGAGAGAGTTATAAATAAAACGCAAGCATTACTCCCCCCTGCCCCCCTCCCACGGCGATTCCGCTACAGCGGGTGTGCGCATATGCCCGTATATGCAATTCGACAAATGTGTAATTCAGTTCCTGAAAAATATTGCATTCAAATATTCATGTATTGTGTTTGAAAATGAGCCGTAGGCTCTTTCATTTTTGGTAATTAAAAAACACCCACGTGCGACATACAAATTAAAAACTTGTATAACGACAAGGACACACAAATTGTTTAGAAATACCTTGAGGACATAGCAATATTAGCTTTCATCATCGGAGACGTGTGGTTTAGCGATGGCCATCTCCTCCTTGCTATTTGCGATCATCTTACACTTCTACAAAAAGGAAGAAAAAAACGCTTTCAATCAACATCGTTATAATCAAACGTTATTGTCAGAGCATAATCCCTCTCAAACAAGGAGGCACATTGACAACACCCCCCCCCCCCTTACCTCAGTAAGCTCTTTTATGGTGTGTATGTTAGCTTGCTGAGTGACCTTCCTCTTGGCCTCCTCGATGTGGTCCAGGTTGAGGGTTGGCGTCGGGGGAGCGAGACTCGGCGGGGGCTTGTTAGTGATGGTAGGAAGCGGGGCCAGGGGGGGCATGGATGCCAGGGCCCCCATGTTGGTCAAGGCAGCCGTCATAGTGGCGGCCGTCATGCTCGCCATAGCGGCACTCATTGTGATGTTTGACATGCCAGACATTCCTGGAATATTGGACATCCCCATCTGACCCATATTGGACATCCCCATCTGACCCATATTGGACATCCCCATGCCCATTGGGAGAGGTAGCGGTAAGGAGAGTGGAGTGGGAGATGGGGTGGGTAGAGGGAGCTGGAGGATGGCTTTCGGTCGAAGACTCTCAGGAATAGGCACCCCCGCCTTAGCACACATTGCAGCAGCATTAGCTTTGGCTATCTCCAGCAACTGGTCTTTATCTAAAGAAAGAGAGGTAAAGCGACGGGATTAAGCATACTAGTGTAAAACAAAAGGTGTGTATTTGGGGAAATTCATACAAAAAACGTGACGTGAATGTCCATGCATTACTGTACCCAGCTCGGTGAGGCGCGGCGGCGTCTTGCTGGTACTGCGTCGCGGCCGGGACCCTGAACGGCGCTGTTTGCGGAGGATCAGAACCGGCGAGTGGCTGGGCTCCCTCTTCCACCTGTCTCGCCTATCGAACGAACGACTGCGAAACACCGGGCGCCTCCCCCGACCCCTTGACCGAGACCTGCGTCTGCGATCGGTAGAACGAGACCTCGACCGCCTGCTTCGGTCCACTGATCGTTTTCTGCGGCCAGTGGAGCGGCTCTTTGATCGCTTGCTCCGGTCCGTGGACTTGGACCGCCTCCTCCCGCGGGGATTGGGGGAGCGGGATCGTCTCTTTCGGGCCGGAGAGCGGGACTTGGATCGGCGGATTCTGGTCCTCGACTTGGAGTGAGACCTCTTGCGCCTCGCAGGCGAGCGCGTCCTTCTACGGCGGGCGGGACTTCGGGATTTAGATCGCCGTTTCTTCCTTTCAGCAGGTGAGACCGAGTCTCTTTTCCTCACAGGAGACTTTGACCTGAGGTGAAGGATAAGACCGATGAAAAGGGGTGCATGGATCATAAAACACCTACATAGATTATTGCTGATGGTTCTGCTGTAACAGATGTGTCTCCTACAAACAACTGTATTCATGCAAGTGTGTTGCCAAAAAACTACAATTGACAAGATTGCATTTAAACACATAACTTACTTATAACTAATATGTCAGCATTGGATCTGGCACTTACATGCCTTATAACTTCCGGTTTTATGAGGTCTTTCATTTGAATTACTTTTAGGACCCATAGAAATCGGTGATTTTACATACACAAATACTCATTCTACCAACCTCGACGGCTTCCTTCGGGATAAAGACTTGGGTGTTGATCGTGGCGCCGGAGAAGTTGATCGTGGCGCCGGAGAAGTGGATCGTGGCGCCGGAGAAGTGGATCGTGGCGCCGGAGAAGTGGATCGTGGCGCCGGAGAAGTGGATCGTGGCGCCGGAGAAGTGGATCGTGGCGCCGGAGAAGTGGATCGTGGCGCCGGAGAAGTGGATCGTGGCGCCGGAGAAGTGGATCGTGGCGCCGGAGAAGTGGATCGTGGCGCCGGAGAAGTGGATCGTGGCGCCGGAGAAGTGGATCGTGGCGCCGGAGAAGTGGATCGTGGCCGTGGCGCCGGAGAAGTTGAGCGGGACAGTTTCCTTTGATCCGCGGGCGAGCGGGACTTGGAACGCTGCTTAACTGGAGAGGAAGAAGCCTCTTCTTCATCCGATCCTTCAGAGGGATCCGAGGGATCCGGCGCAGCGACGGGTTCTCTGGACGCAGACGGGGACCTGGGAGCAACCTCATTGGCCGAGCTGACACACTCCTTCTGTTCCTCGTCGCCGGTGGGCGAAGGCACCTGAGGCGGTTCTGGCAATGTAGCCGAGGGTTCCTCAGCTTGGGGGATGGCAATAACCGCTGCGGGCATGGGTTTCCAAGCACCTGCATGGAACGTTGGGAGATGTTATTTCACTGCAGCAGTAACAGAGCCCTGGAGATTTTAGAGTCTACTGTTTGCGGTCAACACTTTTAAGATATATAAAATGAAAAAAACTGACCTGCTGTAGCCACAACTACTGTAGGTAGTGCACTTTCCACAGCAGTCTCTGGCTCTGGCTTGGGGGAGGAAGGTTTGATCTCTTTAACAGGTGAGACGGACGGCGATCGGGCCGGGGAGGAGTTGTCTGACCGCGCATCACTTGACGCCGACCTGGACCTCGATCTGTTCAAGCCCACCGAAACGGATTTAGACTTTGATCTTCTTTGACTCGGAGGAGATTCAGACTTCTTCTTCACGGGGAGCGGCGAGTTGGACTTTGACCGATTCCTTCGCGACAGCGAGCGAGACTTTGAGCGCCTGCCGGACCTCGGCGGTGAGCGATTCCTCCGGGCGGGGGAACGGGAGCGCCGTCGGGAGGGCGGGGTTCTAGATTTGGTCCTCTTGCGGGGACTCTTGGATCTGGAGTGCCGGTTGCGCTTAAGGACAACAACCGAGCGGGACCGAGTACGTCGGCTCCTACGGATCGACCGGGAGCGCGAGCGGCGGGACCTGGGCGGCGGGGACCTCCTGCGCCGAGACGCAGATCGGCTCCTCGAGCGCCTCCCCCCCGTGCGTCTGGCCGGTGACCTGGAGCGACGGGCGGGACGTCTTGATCTAGAAGTGGAGCGGCGCTTCCTGGCGACGGAGCGTGACCTGGAGCGCCGGCCGACTGCCCCACTTCGCCTGGGAGAGCGGGGCCTGGAGCGCCGGCGACTCCTCCGCGGGGACCGAGAAAGAGAGGGAGACCGGCGCCCGCCCCGTTTGGGGGAACGCGACAGCTTTCTTTTCGGAGAGCGGGAGCTTCGGCGTCGCTTCGGCGACACGGACAGTGAGCTCCTGCGGCGTTTAGGAGACCTGGACTTCCTTGGAGACCTTGACCCTTTCTTCTTGGGGGTGAGGGAGCGAGAGGTGGAGCGGGACTGGCAGAGATCTCTCTTGAAAGGCTTCGGGGAATGGGAGAGTGACTTCCTCTTGGATTTAGGGGACCGAGAGGGGGATAGCTGCCGGCTTTTTAGAGGAGTTGGGGACCGTTTTTCTTTAGAGGTCGACCTGGAGCGGGTTCTTGACCGTTCTTTCGTCGCTGCTGCCGCCGCTTGCCCAGACCGTTCCCTAGTGGGACTAGGCGTGGGCGAACGACTGACACTAGAACCAGACCTCTTCACTTCACGGCCCCTGGAGGGTGAAGGAGACTTGCATGTGGAAGAATCGCGCTCCGTCAGCGGAGACTTCTGAACCGAATTGGACTGATCTTTCGGGCCTGGCTCATCTCTTGTGGTAGGACCTTCCTGTTTAGGGATGATGTCAGGAAGTTCCTGGGCATGGCTGAATGTACCCTCATGACTACCCTCTATCTTGATCGTTGCCATCCCTGTTACCGTATCCTGGCTTGCAGGGGGCGATCTCATATCATTTTCTGATTGATTGGTATTGCTTCCCTTCTCTCCAGGTGGAGACGCATCCATATCTGATATCTCCTTTTTCTTCACTCCAAGCAATTCAGATTTTTCTCCTCGTTTGCTTTTCGAAACAAGTTTCGACACCGGTTCTTGCAGGTCAGATGATGCAGCTAAAGAATATTTTCCATCACCGGTCGCTTTACCTCCTTCACCATCTGATTCTGAGCCTGAAGCTGAGCTGCTTTCAGATGGGGAGCGAGATGGGGATTTCTTTTCCTGCTTCTCATCCTTCTTCTTCTTCTTTTTCTTCTTCTTGGCAGCATGTCTTCTGTGTTTTTTGGATTTTGCATCTCCCTCTGTATCGGTACGATCTGATAGAAGTGACGAGTTATAAAAATATATATATTAAAATAACGTATCCACTATTTTAAAGAAAGTGGTTTGTGTAAGGAGTCCCTTACCTGAAATGACATCCTTTTTCCCATCCTCCTTCAGCCCAGGTTGGTCTAAGGATCCTGCAGCTGCTGCTAGTCTGGCACTGAAAAAAACAACAAAAGGAAACATTGCATTTCATAATCTCATTTGGACATAAAAAAACAAATTAATCTAGCAGGACTGATTCAGACAAATCTACCTAGATAATACATAATATTTGGACAGATATCCTATTTTGGCGTCACACAACACTGATTAGAGAAGATATAAAGCTCACACTTTGCCATCCGTGCAAGTCAAAAAGAAGGCATGGAGAATCAACCTTTTGTGGAAAAACTAATAAACACTTCTGATAATGTTATCAATCCCATCAGATTAACCGAAGTGACCGGCTTGTCTGCTGGCAGCACAGGATCTCTTCCCAGATCAGCTGCTTAAAACAAAGCCAACATTGAATGAGGTTGCACCGACTTGCATATTGGTATGGTCAAACTAAGTAAAACTGACACTTTCATGATGCATTTATTTGTCATCTGGTAAAATGTAACTAGAATAAATTAAGTTTCTTGATTGAGATGTTTTACAGAGATATAAAATCGACATCCGAGACCAGTTTAACTTGGTTTCAATCAGCTCACTAAACGTGTTATAATTTGTACCGTGTGTTATGCAAATAAGACGCACTGTAAATGACAATGACAAAGTTAACGGGTAACTTGTAGGATTTCTGACATTTCACACTGAATTATGGACCTTTATTATTTTTTGAGGAGGTTCACGGACAATAGTGAAAAAAAGAATAAATATGGAACAGTGTTGTCAATAATTGTTCTTGATAGGTCAGGCTATTTTGAAGTAATCTGAATCAGCCAAGAAAATTGCAATGATTGCATCTTGAACCAGAATACATTTTGTAATGGCAATACATTCAATAAAGGTGGCTGCAGCGTGGATATGAAATTTTAACAGCCAAGATATGAAATAAGGACAAATAATATATTGGTGACAAACTAAAAGATGTGCTAACTGTAACATTTGTATTTACCAAGGAAAAAGCACAAGACATTTAGTTAAAGAAATAGGTTGTAATTTAAAAATAATTTCTGACCTGGCTCTTGTGGTCCTGACAGGATTTGAAGCAGGTTGTTGATCGGCATCAGACTCCGCACCAGATTCTGAGCTGCTCTCCTTTTCCCCTTTCCTCTTCTTTTTCTTCTTCTTACTCTTGTGCTTTCTGTGCTTCTTGTTTTTCTTGGGGGGTGGCTCAATCCCTTCCTTTGCATTCATATCCTCTTTCTCAGGTGCCTCATCTTCACCTGCACAGGGCAGACAGTATTGCAGATTTCATTTGGAAAATCCATGACAAGTAGACATTCCAGTAGCAGGTTATTTATTAGTGCTGCACTTGAAATTAGTAACCTTAATCCAGCATTAAAAGAAACCCAAATGGGTTGTACTTGTAAATCACCACTCACCTGAGGGGATGTGCACTGCACATTCCATTGTGCTGGAGCCACTGGTTTGGTTAAATGTCCCCTTTAATATCACAGATCCGCTGCTTCCTCTCAACACTGGCAGGGGAAACAACGTTATTGCAGAACCAATACAAGAGGATGTGTTTCATAACCACACTGAAGGGAAATGTAAGTAACACTTCTTATACATCAATATCAGTTATTCACATGGACCATGTCCACTTCGGTAACGTTGTGCCAAGCTAAAACTACCCTTCACCAAAATTGACACTCACTTGATATGTATCTTCAGCTAGTTTGAACAGAAACGGCAACATTATAAACTTTATGACGGCAAGCTTTCAACAGTTGTTGCATATGAATCCTCTGACAATTAAAACCTATGCAAAATGAGTTAGGTTTCGTTCAGAAAGATTCCATGGATCTACCAAAAAGCCTTCAGAAAATGAATAGTCAGCAAGCAACTGAAGGCAACAGACCTGCTTTAACATCACTGATGGAAACTGGGCCGGAGGTGTAGAGACACAATGGAGTAACGCGTATTGCCATCTACGACCATACAACCAGACGCAACAAAAGGACGCATTCCCTCCATCGTCTTCCACACTACAAGTGGCGCTGTATGGCTTACTTTCAGCCCGTACATATTTCCCGACACCAAGACCGGTTTCAACGTCGTCCGAATTCCGCAAGTTAGTAAGGACAAGGGCAGTGGTCCTATAATCGTAAAGCTTCCACCAGTCAGCTTAAGTGTTGGTATCGTAAAACGTAGCACGAGAAACACCGCCAACTAAAGCGAACGTAACGTTACTCCTAAGCAAAAGCGATGGAGGCAACACGTTCACGCAGATAAGCATGTCAAACGACATAGAACATGACTAAACAATTTAACGTGCTGAGCGTCACTTGTCCTCAATCAGCGATGCTAACAATCAAAAATGTAGGTTATGAAAGTTAGACAAAACGATAAGCTAACGGTAGCTTGGTACCGCTTTAGTTAATGCTAAAGCTAACGTTAGCCATGGACGATGTGACTGCCGACATGTTACCTAAGATTTGAAATAGCGTTAGCACATAAAGTTAGCCTAATTGTTCCCCGAAAATTATTTCTCGTTGTAGAGTTACACTACAA
This sequence comes from Pungitius pungitius, assembly GCF_949316345.1. Classification (NCBI taxonomy): domain Eukaryota; kingdom Metazoa; phylum Chordata; class Actinopteri; order Perciformes; family Gasterosteidae; genus Pungitius; species Pungitius pungitius. The sequence continues at coordinate 8,528,052 of NC_084909.1, read as the reverse complement.
ATTAATGATTTGAATTGCTAGAACAACGCAGAACAGTCTTCACTTCACACGAAAAGAGGAACCAAAGTGCTAAGCAGTAACACATATTTAACAACGTTAACGTTACGTTAGATTACACTGACCACGGTGAGGCCTGCTCAGGCGTAAAAGGCGTTCATTCACAGATCACTGCAGCTAGTTTCCCATAATTACGTTGAATTCACACACGAAATGCTTAGAAAAGAGTTCCTCCCGAATCGTAAAAGGTTCGGAGCATTTATATGTCGCACAACGTATACGCTTTAATAGGCAAACATGCCGCCTGCACGCCGCGGCCTAAGCAGCGAGCCACAGCCTACTCGGTTCACCTCCCTTGCCGCTAGCTCCTTAGCATGCAGCTAGCTTTACCGACTTTAGCTTGTTTGCTTGGACATTTAGCTACCCCTTGAACCAACAAAGCAAGTTCGTTCGCTAGTCGCAGCTGTCGGTTCTGCTTCATATATTTACCCAGTTTATAGCCTGTGGATGCAGTCCTCACGTAGTAAATGCCCTGTAGGTGTAGTCATTCAATGTGTGACACCAAATGATTGTTGAATGTGCTAACCGCGCACGTTAGCCAACTACCCGATCCGCCATGATGGGCAAACGTATCCCGAAATGCCATGCTGCGCGGTTTCAATGGCGGCGTTACTGTCTCCTAGGCAACTTACATGCTCCATTGTAGCTTAGAGATTTTTACGTTTTTGAGGCCATCTAGTAAACTTTTCTGAAATGCATTATTTATTCATTATATAATGTATTGCATGGTCTTAAAAAGAAAGAAAACAAAAGAAAATGTTTTAGGCATCAACTCTTTTGTATTGTAATTTTGGTACTTTGGTATTTGATACGTCAAGATACAGTGAAACGTAAATGTTTCGACCATATTTAGAAAGAATTACTGTCTGGCATCGTTTTTCCATACAAGGTTCAATTCCTTTGGATTAAGGAAAGTCTCAAAATGTCACTGTACGAATCTGTTTTTATTAGCGGCTAATATACACCGTTCAAAACGCAACGTGACAATGAAGTAATATATCAGAGGATTATACCATTTGTGTAGTATTTATATAGTGTGGAGACAATGCTTTTATTCTGAAAGAATTCGGTCGGAAGTCTTACTGTGTTTACGAAGCTCTTCATACACATGTTGGGGCAGCTAGCTCTGTCAGGAGTATCCAAGAGGATAGTGGTTCGGTTTAGTTAAAAAGCCATTACCAGAAATAAGACATGAAGAAGAGGTTTAACATCAACCTAGACGACACAGCATTTGTCAAAGAAAGAACCCCGGTCGGTACTTACAAGAATTAACGTTACCTCTTAACTCTTTTGACGTCAGCTAGCTAGCTCCGGCAATTTGTAAATTAAAGTGGCCCAACGGTATCACAGAGTTTTGTTCTGAATATGCTTGTCAGAATTACAGTGTGTTTGTTTTCCACGATGCATTTTATGAATCTCGATTCTCAAACAAGGATTTCCATTCAATTGTATTACAGCCCAAGCCGCAGTTTCAACCTTCATTCAAAAGAGGCGAAAACACCTCCGGCGCCACCTCATCTTCAGCGGAGGCGGCTTCTGAGCCCGTGGACCGGCCCCTTTCCTATGCAGATTATATCGTCCAGAGCAAAAACACTGTGGCTGCTCCTGCTCAGACACAAGGGTGCTCCAAACTGCTCAAGTCAGTGTGTGCTGGGGTTACCAATCGGAAGCAAAATGAGTCCGATTCCGTGTCCTCTGCCTCGGGCGGATGTGAAACACTGCAGGTGCTTGCTGAAGGGGGTGAAGGTGAATCTGAAGGGGATAAGAAGAGCGAGGACCCACAAGTGGCCGCCACACACCAGAAAGAGGGGAACGGTGACCCAAGGCCAGATCCAAGTCCAGGTCTGGGTCCAAAAACAGTAGGATCTGGGAGCAGCATTATAGTCAGTCCTCGACAGGTATGCATCAACATGTATGTCGCTCCTCACTTGGGCCACAGCAGGTGTTACTTACATTTGACTTATGGCCAGCAACTCCCTCCATCTATTTATCCATCCTCTGCATGTTGATCAGGTTGAGATAGTTTGACTCATTTTGTTCACCTGACTTGCTCTAAAGCAGGCTTCTAAATAATTAGTAAGTTTATTTTAATTACAATTTTCTCATTCAGAGGGGAAATCCCATCCTGAAGTTTGTGAGGACTGTCCCATGGGAGTTTGGAGATGTTGCACCAGATTATGTCTTGGGTCAGACAACTTGTGCTCTCTTCCTCAGGTGAGTTTTCCCCCCACGTATAGTGAGTATGAAACGGCAATAGTGTGTTTGCATTTGCACATTGACATTGAGATGACCATTTAATTTTTTAACGAATATTTGATGTACGCAGTGTTCTTTTTCATATATATTTTTTTCTTATCTTGTGTGTTTTTTTTAATTGCAATTTTTTGTTTTTGTTCAAAGTCTAAGGTATCACAATCTCAATCCAAACTATATCCATGACCGTCTGAAGCAGCTTGGGCATACTTTTACCCTGCGAGTGTTACTGGTACAAGTAGATGTGGTAAGTAAAATATATATATATATATATATATATATATATATATATATATATGTATATACAGTATATATACCTGTCAAAATGTGTGGATTGACAATGATTAGAAAGCACTGTTTCCATTCTTAGTTTTTAATACATTAAACCAAATAGAACAACTTCTACTGAGAGCTGTAATGTAATTAATGTATATCTTTATGTAGTATAATATCCAAATGAGAAACTAATAAATATTGTATGAGAATCTTATCATTTCTCGTTTTTAAAAAGGTGTTAAAAAGGTTCCATAGAGATCTATGTAAACCAAATTACAAGTTTTGAGAATATAAGGGGTTTTTTCTGTCGCTGATATTGTGTTTTCATCACAGAAAGATCCTCATCATACGTTGAAGGAGCTCGCTCGCATCTGCATCATGGCTGACTGCACTCTCATCTTGGCTTGGAGGTAAGACCGCAGAAGGTTGCCTATTGGACACCTACTGAGAGGACACATACAGAGAGGAGACTGCACTTGGAAAATCTTTTGACTGTGAAAAAATGTTAATGCCTCTTCTCATTCTTCAACCACTCAATTAAAAAAAAGAAAATGGTATTTTTTCCGTCTCGGCAGGATCGACAAATTAAAAAAAAATGTTTTTTTCCATTTATTATGGAACATTGTGTTTGGTAGCATAAAATAAATACAACTAATATTTTCTTTCTGTTGATTTGACAGTCCAGAGGAAGCAGGGCGTTACCTGGAAACATACAAGTCATATGAAAAGAAACCTGCAGACTTACTGAAGGAGCAGGTTGAGAAAAACTACCTGTCAAAAGTGTGTGGATTTTATTTATTTTTTTATTTAAAGATTGTTGGATTGTAGGTTATTGCTATTTTTATTGTGATCATTTTTTTAAATATATAGAGGGTATTTTAATGTGACTGAATATAATAATATATGAATATCATTTCTTTAATGCTTCAGGGTTTTCTAGTCTTTGAACAATGCAATCACAAGTGGAGTGTTTTTTTTTTAAGGTTACTGATTGCCTGACCACTGTGAAGTCTGTAAACAAGACCGATGCCATTACCTTGCTGTCTACTTTCTCAGTGAGTACCACTACAGTGAAAATGATTCATCAGATTGCTGCTATACTGCAATCATTGGCCGTGCAGACATATCCACATACGGATTTTTATGTGGTGATTTATTGTGAGCTGTTTTGCAGTCTGTGGAAGGAATCATCAGTGCCTCTAAGGAAGACTTGGTTCTCTGTCCAGGCCTCGGACCACAAAAAGTGAGTGAAAACATAAGTGCGCCGTATGTGTTTGCCTAAAATAGATGGAAGTTTTCTTACACGATCATGTTCACATGTGCTTGCAGGCACGGCGACTCCACGATGTGCTCCACAAGCCCTTCCTCAAGTCAAAGACAAAAGACAGCTGAAGACACACAGTCTTCAGAGGACTAAAAAAATTCAATAAACACTCCTGATTTACTAAGGGGAAGGTCCAACAGGGCTTCTAAGACTGAGAATCAGCTACAGGGATAGCTGTTAGAGCTATGCACTGATTCAGTGCTGCATTGAGTTAAGATGTTGGTTTTTTTATTGCTTAATTAAGTTTGTACAATAATAAATATATTGTAATATTTGTAATTTGCTTACTGTGCAGTGTATTATGGCCATTTTATTACAAAAAACAACCTGAAAGTAGTATGTAATTTTTCATATACACACTTGACAGTGCTACTGGCGGTTTTCAAATGAAATCAGTGTTGCCTTTAAGAGTCCGTTCGCTATTTCGACGCTTAAGTAAGTCTTGACAAATTTCGGTGTTAATTGGGCTGTAGCAATAGAAAGGACACCTTGGAAATTATCAGTATTACAAAATAACTACAGGTGGGAGGAGATTAACTAAATTTCGATAATTCCGGCAGCACGTAAAGACACGTTAACGTAACACGTCAAAACCGGAAGTGTTTTTACCACGCCAGTTTAAATCGATTGTGTTCTAAGGTTTTTTTTCACCGCATCTTTTCGCTGTGACATTTAACACACGGTTATGTTTTCTTGACCTAACATTAACGTTAACAATTAAAACATTAAACATGCGTCGTTTTATCTTTCGGACATTTTATTTCTTCCGTGAAACCGAGCAGTAGGCGAACTGAAACCACAACAACATCCGCCACTAGAAACATGCAGGCGGAGGAAGAGGATGAGGTGTCTGTTGAAGAGTATGTGGCCCGGTCGAGCTTCACCGGAAATGACAATGACCAGGTTAGATACCGATACGGAACGTTTGGAAGACGTAACCGTTACCGGTTTGCTCTAACGGCTTTTCTAATTTGTTTTGCCTCACAGCTTAGTTTTAGCAGCGGGGACGTGCTGCTCGTGCACGCCAAAACTTCGTCAGAGTGGTGGTGGGCAGAGTTGCGTGGGGTCAAAGGTTACGTTCCTGCCAGCTACCTGCTCCAGGGCGCTCAGGAGGGAGAGGAGGAGGAGGAGGAGGAGGACCCATGGCAACATAAAGAATACTTTGGCAGTTATGGGACACTGGTTAGAAGCTGTTAAGGATCATATTGTTTTGTGGGAGACTAGATGTCTTCGCGTTGCACATGGTGATGATGTAATACTTTATTATACTGTTTATAAACAGTTATTACATTACATGTCATTTACCAGACGCTTTTATCCAAAACAACATACATTGCATTATAACCCATTCGTTACATTTTTCCTGGGGTAGGGGTTGGGTGTCTTGCTCAGGGACACTTCAACATGGCACATGGGACAGCTGGGATTTGAACCGCCAGCCTTGCAGCTCCCAGCGCATCACACTACTCCATGCGCCATCATCGACAAGTTCTAAACATCAACATCCAAAAAATGAAACCAATTTGTCTGCTAATCAATCACAGTGAACCTATTTTCTATTGTCAAAACTATAACATTTTCAAGATTCAGGTTTTCTTTTTACTACACTGAAATAAATTGTAACAATGCCTGCCTGTAAGGTAGACAAAAATACAACAATTTAATGGGTTTTTTGGTTCTGGTTATTTATTTATTTATTAAACATGTCATCTGCAATTTATATCAGTTAAATTGCATTGTTCCTCTTTTTTATCATCACACAGAGGCTTCACTTGGAGATGTTGTCCGATAAGAGCCGCACTGAGACGTACCGACAGGTTATTCTCAGCAACAGCGCTTCTCTGAGGAACAAGGTGGTGATGGATCTTGGCTGCGGGACTGGCATCATCAGCCTTTTCTGCGCTCAACTGGCAGAACCCTCAGAGGTGATGCAAGAATCTTACACAGAACCACACGGGCTGCTGGTTATGCTGTGAGTCTACGTGTGTATATACCGGCCCAGATCCAAAGTCATATGGCACGTGCATACACATGTTGGTGGATGGACCATAAATAAAATATGAATTGGCACTTTTTATTCCTCTACTCCCTTTGTCAAAACCTGGTGCCTGCATTACCCAAAAGATAACTCAACCTCTGACTGTTCTATCAGAGTTTTAGGTGTGTTCAGCTATTAGCATCTTTTTCAAATATGCAGTAGTACTCCCTGAGACTTGTAAATATACTTTTGTTAAATTTGTTCAATTTGCTAATTATCACTTTTAGGTGTTCAAAATGTCCCAGCCCATTTCGTCATGCAGTTATCCAACTCCAATCTTAACTCTTAATTTTCAAGAAATGTGATAAATGTGGAAAGTCAGAATCTCAGTTTCGGCCTAAACTCCTAATTCTGGTGTACCTACACTCCCATCTGCTGGACAGGTTGTGTTACTGCGTGGTATGAAAACATGTTCACACTTTCTTCGTCTCTCCGTTGTACTGTAGGTGTATGCAGTGGAGGCCAGCTCCATGGCAGAGTACACCAGACAGCTGGTGAAGCAGAACGGCTGCGAGGAGTTGGTCACGGTGCTGCAGGGACGAGCCGAGGAGATCGAACTACCTGAGCGGGTGGACGTCCTGGTGTCGGAGTGGATGGGAAACTGCCTGCTGGTAATAATGACCGTGTCACTACTAGTCATTCACGTGTGTTATTGTGAGTTCTGTCCTGCTGAAGGTGCTTTGTCTCAGTGTTATTATTGGTGGGACCCCTTTCAGGTTTAACTCTACATATTGTGTTTCTGTCTTTGCTTCCTCTGGTCTAGTTTGAGTTCATGGTGGAGTCGGTACTGCGGGCCAGGGACCGCTGGCTTAAGGAAGGTGGTGTCATGTGGCCGTCATCTGCTGCCCTCAGCCTAGTGCCATGTCAGGCCGACAGCTATTATGCCGAGACCATGGCCTTCTGGGAGCAGCCTTATGGCCTGGACTTCACTCCTCTTCAGTAAGTTTGTCTCACTGAGCACTGCCCGGTCTCATTTGTACTTTTTCTACCGCTAACAAAGTCCCAATATTAAACCTCATTTGATCTTTTTATTCAGATGTGAAGTTAAAACATTTGGTAAAATATTCTGTGGTTCCAGGTAGTAATGCTATGCTAGAAATGCTTGGGATGGCCGATCAGAGTAGAGGCCGCATGTAAAGCAGCCTTTTTACTGAAATACAATGAAAGTTAAATAGGACATGCGTTAAAGTGTCAATGCAACGCATTAAATATGTTCATTAGTCGATGACTCTTCATGCCACGATATTTAACTGTTAGTCAACCACACAAGGGATGTGTTGACTCATTAACATTGCTCTTTGACATTTGTGCAACATGTACATTATTTCAAAGATACACTCGCTTCTCTGTTAATTACGTTCATCCCTCATTCTGCATGTAGTAACTGTGTTTTCAAAATAGATCCAGTGTGACTGATCCACCAGCCCCCTCAGGCTAAAAGAAAAATCTGGTGTCTTTTTTTTTCTCTTTTACTGTAAGTTGCTCTATGTTGCCTTGAAACAAAAAAAAACATCAATTTTGCAGCTAAAGTGGACCTACACTGTTAATTGGTATTACATGGCGTAGACATTAGTATTTACATTTTCTTAGACCTTTAGCATTCTGACAATTTTCTATGTTCCATGTTTTAGTGAGAAAAGAACTATTTTCATTAGATTTATTGAGTTGTTTGGATGTGTGTGGGTGGCTGTAACAGGTTTGTCGAGTTGTGTTGAATTTTGCACAACGCACACACTTTTAACTTCCTTCTGGGATCGACATGATACATTTATAAAGGGGATTTGTTTCGGAGGAGGGTTGTATTCAAAATTCACCAACTTTTCCCCCATATTATCTCCTATTTTTTATCAACTCTAATATGGGCATGATTGTTTTTTGTAAACTTTGTGTCTCCCGTTTTTTTCTCTAGTGTGTGTGTGTGTGTGTGTGTGTGTGTGTGTGTGTGTGTATGGAGAGAAACTACATCAGACGTCCCCTGAATGACCTTCTCATGGAGGGGATGAATTTCAGTAGAAAAAGCTTCAGGCACCACCATGATGACGGCTTAATAGCTTAATGTGTTTGCTGAACAAGGCCAGCTGGGTGCAATGCAAAAATGATCATTGCATTAAAGAAATGTATCTTTTATTCTTCCGTGTTATCTTATGGAATGTGTGTTGGTTGTATAAGTTATCAGTGGAAGCAACCTCATTTGACCCCATCACCTCTGCAGGCCCTTGGCACAGCAAGAGTTCTTCACCAAGCCCAAGTTCAGTCATGTGATTGAGCCCGAAGACTGCCTAACGGCGCCCTGCGACGTCCTACAGCTGGACATGTACACTCTGCAGGTCAAAGACCTGGAGGTATGGTTTGTCCCCCTTTTTTTTAAAACTTGGAATTGTTCCACTCCACACGCTTTGGATTTTGCAACAAAGAGTGCACTCTGTTTCATTTCCCAGGAAATAAAGGGTCACTTTCATTTCTGTGTGGAAAAGTCTGGTGTTTTTCACGGGTTCAGCGCCTGGTTCAAAGTTCAGTTTGAGAGCCTGCAGAGGGGAGGTGCCCCCGTGGAGCTCAACACCGGACCGAACTCTGAGTATAACGGCAAAAACTCATTCCAACTTATGTTGTATAGCTACAACATTCTAACAGCCAATACTGCTTTTTCAAATAACGCTAATACTTTAGGCTTTATAAACAATATCGGAATGTATCTCTGTTACAGGCTTCAAATTATGTTGTTATACTCAAGGTGTCTACAATGGTTTTGTCTTCAGGCCCACACATTGGAAGCAGACTCTGTTCATGCTGGACAGGCCAGTTAGTGTGCATGCTGAAGATGCCATCAGTGGAAGCATCAGCCTGCGCAGGAACCCGGTCTGGAGACGCCACATGACAGTCACCCTGCACTGGAGCGTTAACTGCAGCCAGGTACGGTGTTTAGTGCTCTCCTTTTAGTGCTTCCAATGTAGATTAAATCTGCTTCATTGACAATGTCCATAAAAGTAGTGTTTGATTGTTTTATTCTCTTTATCAGCCTCACAATAGTATTCATTTGACCGTTTACATGTAAATGGTGTTGGATTGGATTTGCTTGTACTTGTATTTTCATTCCCTCCCTTTCTCCGTCCACAGGTTGGGACAAAGAGTTTCCCCATGTGGAGGTGACAGACTTCTCCGTCGGCATTGGCGATCCAAGCACATCTTCTCTCAAGTCTCGGGTCAATGAGGTGACCTGGAATGAAGCGTGAGGCTCATCTGGGACGACATGTAGTCCCGTGGTGTTGAGCGTGATGACAACAGTCGCAGGTGATGCATCCTGCTCACCATGAACCGTGTTACAAGTGCAGATTAGGAAATAGATGTCACTTTGGAGCGTTGGCTGAGAGGAAAGAGGCTTTACAGAAGACAATGATTGACATGAGACATAGTCATTTGTTTGACTGCTATATATGCCATTAGGCTTGTATGGGTGTAAGAAAATGTTAAGCATTGAGGTTAAGAAACCATTTTATTTTCCATTTTCAAAGATTAAAGTGAACGATGTACATCAATGAAATTCTACATTGCAATTAGCCTAATGTGCTGAAATAGGCATTCAATATGTGGTACACAATAAATGAATCATTCTGAACAAAATAACTCAAATTAATAAATCCATTTTTAACCACAAATGTGCTGTTTGACCCTTTCTAAAATCATTTGTAAACATAACTTTCGTCATCAGGGGGTCCCGGGCATTTCATTTCTCTTTTTTTTTTTTTTAAACTTCCATCAATATCACACTACGGTCCTTGGTTAAAGAGCACTTTTTGTCTCAGCGTCTTCACCCCCCCTGGGTCACGGCTCCGTTTTACTCTTTGCTTTGGCTCTGGAGCGCGTGTTGACCTCCGAGGATAAAGGCTGAGCGGGTAAGGTTTCGGGAGGCGGAGACCCGGAGAGTGGCACAAACTGGGGGGGTTTAACGACTTTGCGTTCAACCTCCTTTACCGCACTTTTATCCCTTTTCTGCCTCAAGTGTTTATCACAGTGGGTCACGAACGTGTCCAGCTTCGCAAAGGTCTTGTTGCACACCTTGCAGTGATAAGGCCGCTGTCCTTTGTTGAGGCGTATGTGCAGCCTGATGTACGATGACCGCACAAAGGTGCGGCAGCAGACGCCGCAGTTCAGATCCACGTTGCCGCTTGCGCCCTGCTGCTGGGGCTGCTTGGGCGCCGGGGCGGGTTTGGCCTGGCCGGACGACTCCTCGGCCTTGTGTGCGAGCATGAGAGACAGGGAGCGAAAGCCTTTGCCGCACTGCTCGCAGTTGTATGGCCGCTCCCCCGTGTGCAGCCGGACGTGTGCCAGGAGCCCGGCCTTCTGCGTGAACGACTTGTCGCAGAAGGTGCACTTGAAGGGCTTCTCGCCCGTGTGGAGACGCTGGTGGGTCTTCAGATGCGAGGCGCGGCCGAACGTCTTGCCGCACTCGGAGCATTTGAACGGCCGGTCGCCGCTGTGGATTATCTTGTGTGCCATCAGGTGGGAGGACTGGTGGAAGTACTTGCCACAGGTGTTGCATCTGAACTTCCTCTCCTTGTTGTGAGAGGCCAGGTGAAGGGCCAGGTGGGTGGAGGAGATGAAGGTTTTGGAGCACAGGCTGCAGCTGTGAGGGTCCAGGCGGAGGCGGCGGTGCGGACGTCGCTCGTGTGGCCGGCTGCCCCGCGCCTGGCAGCGTAGACATTTGCGGGTGCCGGCTGCTTTGTCCGCACGCTGCCGGTCAGGTGGGGCAGCAGTGTCCGCTGAATCGGAGTCGGGCTGCAGCAGGAGGCATCCACAGTCCCTGCAGTGCTCAGGCCGGTGGTCCATATCGCTGGGTTTATCCAACATGGTGCAATCTAGGACCGGACAGGGAGGGGAGTGGCTGTCGCCGTTTGACGCATCACAGGGGCATCTGAAAGGAGATGAACACAACATGGTTATCCTGCTTTATTGCTTCCATGTGCGGCAGGGGGCAATAAACGAGGCCCCGCCCACGGCATATCAGATGTAGCACGGCAGAGAGACAACCAACCACAGATTACATTATCTTTTCTTATCAGGTCAGCCGCATTTACGGCACGGTGTACAAAAGATTGCATCGGTCGATGAACCGAACATTTAACGCAACAAAAAAAACGGAAATAGACCCGCTGAACGTCCCTGGAAGGCAGAGCAGCAGGCCAGGGTGGGGGAGGGCCAGTTAGAGCACGTAAACAATACATGTTACATACCGTGTTTAGTCCCCCTTGGAAAATGTTGTGCTGGACGTTATTGTCAAGTAAGCGCAGTTAAAACATCGAAATATCGCAGCAGGAGTAACGTTACAGCGAGGAGTGCGTTGCTCCATTGTGGTGTTCCCGCAGCCTGCGGCGTCATCTCGCGAGATGAGGATCGATGTCTCTCGAGAGTTTGGTGCCACAGTTTCGTTTCAATATAAGAGGAACCCAACCTATTTTTTCCGGCTTTGAGTTTTCTTACGTTTCGTTTTGCCACAAATGACACTTGATTTCACAAGACAACGAAAGCTTAGAACCGAGGTTTGGTCTGGTGTTCATCAGAAGGATTTATAAGCTGCAGAACTGATGAGACATCAGAAGGCTCTTACACTTGGTAACTGATGCGGCTCTTCACAGATATGACTGAGGTAACTTTCTTTTTGTGTATTTATAATTCTGAACTTGTTTATGAGCACTATGAGGAATTTAATTAAGTATTAGAGATATGAGAAATCTAATCGCAAGAAAAGAACATCTACATTTAAATGCTGAGCGGTCGAAAAGTTTTCCATTTTTTTGCCATCAATAAACTAGTTGGTGAATTCATTGTGTATAGTCTATTGTATTAATTAATTCATGCATGGATCCATTTTATACTTTGGCATCAGCAGTGTCTTCTGCTTAAATGTCGACGGGACGGATACAAACTTTTTCATGATCTTCAAATCATTGTACTTCTAATTATAATGTTATTTGCGTTTTAGCAGATCGCGTTAGACAATCGCGAGGCAGACTAATCTAATTGTGACCTCTCATATGAAGACCTGATGTGGTGAAGCTGCAAGTATTTCGCTGACAATTTAACACATGCATTTGCTCGGCAAGCGTGGACCTCTGAACTGGGAATACCCAAAAATATTTTGACGCTTGATTAAAATCAGAAAAACCTCCCTATAAAAGACGATAAATCAGTTTACATTGCATTTGAAATCTATCCTGACTAAAGATTTCTAAACCACACAAAACCAGTTGGACTTAAGTAGTGAGACTCACTTCAACGCACTAAACAAGCAGGATGTGAAGGAGTCGCAGGTATAAAAATACATTGGTTTGCAAATAGTTTTTTGCAAATAATTTGGGTTAGGTTGGGTGGAGCCTTGCATGCCAGCCTCTGCCTCAGGAGGAGCTCGCTACTTCCTAATGAGGGTTGACTCGCCACACGCAACCTGTGACAGGAAGTGCCTCATTGAGTTACCAGCATAGGCATAGACATGTATAGAAAGGCTTTTCTATACATGTCTATGAGCATAGGTATATCTATGGTTGCCATAGCCACGATTTGCACTAGCCCTCTCTCCTCTGCCTTCATTGGGAACCTGTGTCAAAGGGATGAATGTTGACATGCAGTGTAAACCTCTTTGGACGTGATAGGACTTTTATGTATGTGCGTTGACAGATCTGATAGATATTTATAAATACATATTTCCGAAATTAATCCAACTTAAAGCACCAATGTACTGTAACCAGGGCTGGACTGGTAATCGGGCATACCGGGCAAATGCCCGGTGGGCCGACGCACTTGGGGGCCGGTCGATAGGCCTATAAAAAATGTATTTAAAAAAAAAACCGGCCCATAAAGCAGGGACAGCGGCCCATTGGTTCATTTTCCATACTGACACTGGGCTGGCCCAATCATCTCTTAGCAGGCTCCACCCCTCCCTCTCCGTGTGTCAGTCAGATGCATTCAGTGACTCAGAGCTAGAAAGAAATGTGTGGATTAAGATGGAGAAACAAAAACGTAAGAGCAAGGGGGGTGCGGAGAAATTGCGGGCCAAAAAAAAATCTAGAGGTTGATGCCTCAACATGTTCAAAAATAACCGACGTGTTTAGTGCTGTAGCTTCAGTTTCCAAAACTACTACAGAACCTGACGACATGTTGCAGAAACAGCAGGTGAACATAGCACATGGAGGAGGAGAGGTGACAAGCCACAGCGATAGCGGTGCTTGCGGCTCGCAGTAGGGTTGCCAACTCTCCCAACCCCAAATCAGGGACACTTTCGCGGGCTGACGGGGGGAGTGGTACTAGCGGCCGGGCTTGCACATCCTCACATGCTCCGCTCTGGCCACCCGGCACCCGCGCGCACACACTGGTCTGACGCGCCACAACGTCTCAACAACCGGGAGTTTTTCGCGCGTCATTGACTTAGCAGGCTGTGATTGGCAAATCGGTACTGGAGCTGTCCCGGCCGGGACAAATCAAAATTGCCCATAATTCGGGATGTCCCGGGTAATACGGGACGGCTCGCAGGCAGCAGAGGAGATGGTGCAGCAGGTGTCAGTGTGACAGTGAAGTCAAGAAGGGGCATAGTGAGCAGGAGAGTGTCATTGAAGCGGTAAGCAAGCAGGTAGCTCCATGAACAGGGAGGGGGTGTTAATCAGGGCGGTGCATGAGGATAGTGTGTGTGGGCCTGGCTGGGCCACAACGAAGATGATGACGATTTAACAGTTACCTCAATTAATGAATATTATAATAAGGCAACAAACATTATCGTTGTCGGTTGTTGCTATTATAAAGTCTGAGTGTCAGCTTGTCATTTGTCAAATTGTCACTTAAAAGTTACTGCAATGGCCACTCAGTTAGCTAAAGTCAAATAACACAGCATAAGCTAAGAGTTGAGAGTTCACTTATTCATTTGCAACTTCGGATATTCTAATGTAAACATTTAAAACTCATAACGTCGACGGCCCTTCTTCTCTAGAAAAAAACTTAAATGATGCCATTTGATTATTTTAATTATTACTCGCCCACGAGTTACACGTTAGAAGAGGTCGCTAACGCATGTTATTTGGGGGTTAAAAACCCGCTTTGCATTTTGAAAGCTGTATATTCAACTAACTAGATATTTTATAATGTTTCATCTGAATTTCCAATATCATCAATATGCAATATTACGGCAATACTGAATACTGTACATTTTATATAAATATTATCAGGACGTTTTTGTGTGAGTAATTTGTTTGTATAGGTTTTTTATGGGAAGTATCTCAACAATTAGAGGTACATTTTGTTTGGTGTCATATTAAAGAGGGGTTTGTACTCTTTAAAGGGATAGTTCACCCAAAAAGGAAAATTGTGTCATCATTTACTCACCCCCAAGTTGTTTCAAACCTGTATGAATTTCTTTATTCTGATAAACAAAAATATATATTTTGAAGAATGTCGGTAATCAGACAGTTGATGGACCCCATTGACTTCCATAGTATTTTTTTTTTCTACTATGGAAGTCAATGGGGTCCATCAACTGTCTGATTACCGACATTACTGTCCATGGCACTTACACAAGTCCTCAGCTTTGTATGGGTTTTTGGGAACGGAGCAATAGATATGCATATCTACAGGGAAAGCTAGGATAGTGTACCGGTTGGTGGTTGTGTCCGACCGATTGTGGGGGCCGGTCTGAGCAAAAACGCCAGGGCCCTTTTTTTGTCCCAGCCCTGACTGTAACCCTTTCATATCCTCACAAAGACAACAGTAGTCGAAATTATTTCTTTGCATTTTTACTTTCTGGGCAAAAATAACCGTATATCTTTTTTTTATGCCACAACATACATCAATAAAAGTTATCGAGATGGCTTAATCAGGTCAAGTTGGGGCCTATATATTTAAAAATACTTTATAATTACTTATAATGTGCTCTACTAAGCGCTCGAGCAGACAATTAAAGGCTACAAACAAAACTCAACAAGGGACACGTATATTAAAACAGTGTGCCAATATGTGGCAGCAGGTGCAGCCGTGACATGGACTTGTCCTCCAAGATCATGACATGTACTCTGGCTCTCTTACAGCTTCCAAGCCTGAAAGGATGAGTTCGAAGACCAAGAGAAAATCTAGGTGAGTGCATCTCGGTTTTTATGTTGTTTTATGTTCCATCTGAATCACCTCAGGAATAACGTGCTATTTTAACCATAGGGAAGTGGAGCAAATTTTCAGTAGACAATTGATTATGAGTCCAGATTACGAGCGATATATATATTATAGGTAATAATGTCTCTGAGTCAATTATTAGCAGCATTGAAGTAATAAGAGCACATAATGGCTAAACATACAAGTCAATTAAACATACTGATTGATCTTCAATCAATTCCCACATCTTCCTTCAGGACTCACTCTGTGCTTATTTAAAGTTGTAACTGTAGTTTCTTCCCCTTGGTACAGAAGGCCCTTTGGGGCCACAGCCCCGCCCTTCCTTGACTACCTGCAGGATATTCTCCGTCGATATCCGGATGGCGGACAGATTTTGAAAGTGGGTGAAATGCTCTGATGAATACTGATTTACAGTCATTTCTTTGTATAGGCTTTCATATTTTATAACTGATAGCATTCTTTTTGGGGATTTAGCTAACACACCTGTATTTCTAAGTAGTAATAAGTATATTTCCCTTGGTATAAGCAGCTTGGACATGTTGAATCCGGAAACAGGTGTTTTTATTGACATGAAAGACTTTTGGGTTGGGAAATATTTAAATTGCACTTTTTATCCTGCCAATGAAACGACAAATAAGGCGTCACACTCAATGAATGCACATATTGCATTTTTATTTTATGTTTGTCTTTCCCTGCCTTTAATCTACCAACTATTTTAATTTGCAATACTTTATATCTTTTTTGTTGTTGTTCTCACTGCTGTTTTTCATGGGCTAAATCTTGTTTCTTTATCTTAATGTAGAGATGAGCTTAGGAAGCTTTATGGTTAAAGCCAACTATTTATGGTACACTAGGGAGGATTTAATTGTTTTGAAAAGACACCCTCTTTTCACTCACGGAACTATTAACATTTCATTCTTGCACCGCGTCCAACAATGCCAACAATGTCCAAAAATGTCCAAACAACAATTGAGATAATATGTCAAAAAGGCATTTGTTTATTGTGTAATATTGACAATCAATTTCTCAGTCTTATTAAAGTTCCACTCTGTATGCCCTATAAGGGTGTTTTGAGTCACTCTGGCTGATTAGACCAGCAAACACACACAGGGGGTTGAAAAAATGTTTCTCTCCAGTCAAACAGATAAAGATAATAATGTATAAAAGTGAAGGAGATGTCAATCAGTCTAGCAAAGTCTAACCAGGCTCCATCCATCCATCCATTGGAGTGTTATCTTTGATCTGCTAAGATCTGACGGTTATTGTTCTTATCTGACAACAGGAGCTGATTCAAAATGCAGACGATGCTCAAGCCACAGAAGTGGTTTTCATCCATGATGAGAGAAGCTATGGAACTGAGAGCCTTTGGACCAATGAATTGGGAGAATACCAAGGTATGCAGCATCTCCAGAGAAAAGCCAAGCTCCAGGTGGTGGTGTATTTTTCAGCCCAAATTGATATGAGAAAATTGAATAAAAAAGACCCATTAAAAAAATATTGTTATCTAGTAATGAAATGTCAGCACTGTACTTTGTTTACGTCCATTGTTTTCATGTGTGCTTCTTTCCATACTCCAGATTGTTTTGCCAAAGATATAAAAGTTTTATTAACACAACATTATATACTATATATACATTAAAGTTATGTAGTTATATATATTCTCTCCTAATTATGTGCGCTCGTCTTCCCTGTTAAATATTGTCCAAGTGTTTCCTTTCACCTTATACAATGGCTCACTACTCGCTGAGCGCAGCAGTACCGCTCACCAGTGGACAGGGTGCATACAACTACACCCACCCCCACCCCTTTGATATGCCTTTCTTACATTTGGGCCTTCTATTAGGGTACTTGCAAAATTAGAATGGTGTCAAAATAATGTACGGAACCTTCTATTAAAAATTCCTTGCAGAAGTGTATGTGAATGTCATCAGTTAACAGGGAGTAAACCCTGGACCTCTCTGGTTGCCTAGCAATGCGTTTCCAATGAACATCAATAAAGAGACCAGAGACAGTTAGCAAACTTAAATTGTTACACAAGCACTTTTCCTGTGAGCAATTTTTTATTTTTGTTTTAACAAAGGTCCTGCTCTCTACGCCTACAACAATGCTGCGTTCACGGAGGATGACTGGGATGGAATTCAGCTGGTCGGGCGAAGCGGCAAACGCAACGACCCAAACAAAGTCGGGAGGTTTGGTATCGGCTTCAACTCTGTTTACCACATAACAGGTGAAATCATCTACAGATACACTCTCATAACGATCCCGTTGGAGTATTGGTCCCTATGTAGTGATAATAATTAATTGATTGGGCCATATCTGTTTTACTTTATTCACAGATGTGCCATGTATATTCAGTTCAAAGCACCTGGGCATGATGGACCCCCAGGAAAAGATATTTGAAAACGAGAAGGGTTTTCTGTGGTCTTTGGATGACACAGAACACCAAGATGCTCTAACGACTATGATCGATCAGTTCCAACCATTTCGAGATATAGTTTCACTTGTAAGCAGGCAAGAATGGTCAAAAGTCATCGTGGACGATCAACACTTTGACGGGACAATCTTCAGGTTCCCCTTGCGCAATCAGGCATCAGATATTTCCGATAATCTGTACGACACTAACAAGGTGGTCGAGCTTTTTGATAGCTTTATTTTGGATGCAGATTTGAGTCTTCTGTTCCTGAAAAATGTGACCTCTGTGACCTTGATCCACATCAATGCACACGGCACTGTAAACAAAAGACTTGAGGTGAAGTCCTCCGTCCACACAGATGTCATTCTGAAGTCAAAAGACAAGTCAATTGTTGAGGGTTCAACCAGGTTTAAACTGATAACTCTCAACTCAGAGAAACAAAAAGTCACAAAGTGGCTGGTGACAACATGTACCATGAAAGAAGGCCACGTTGAAAATCTTGATTCACTGGCAAAGAAGTTGAGCTTTTTCCCTCAAGTTGACTTGGCATTCCCGTGTGGTGAGAAGACAGATTGTAGTGAGAGTAGACTGAGCTGCTTCCTTCCTCTCCCAAACAACGAATCCAACAAGACAGGCCTCCCGGTTTATATCAACGCCTGCTTTGGCCTCACAGACAACAGAAGACATATCAAGTGGCAAGAGGACGACCAGAAACACGACGAACATGCCGTGTGGAATGAATTGCTGATGAAGGAGGTGCTCCCACACGCATACCTCATGATCATTCAAGATGCTATCACACTTGCCCAAAAATCGTTTCTACCCGTCCCGTCCGTGTACGATCTGTGGCCAGACATCGCTCAGATACCACACAAAGACAAGTGGTATGTCGTTGCTCTGGATGTCTTTCATCACTTATTCAGCCAGAATGTAGCTGTCCTCTCTCTTGCCAAAGATGAAAGAGCGTTCATCACTCCGTCAGAAGCCGTGTTGCCTTGTAATGGTCCAACCAGCCCCGACACATTTGCCGCCATTAAAAGGACTCTGGTTTCATGCGGAGAAAATCTTGTCACTTTACCAGGTAGTGTTTCAAGGGCTTTAAGTAAGGCGTACCCACGCCCCCTAAAACATGTGACTCCAACTTTCCTGAGGGACATTCTCCGTAGGATTGGTGTGCACAACATCTCTAAAGAGGACAAACTCTGTCTTTTGGAATACGTCTTAAGTGATGGACAGTACAAAGATCTCCAGGGCCTTCAGCTACTTCCACTCAACGATGGCTCTTTCAGATCCTTTTCAAACAGAGAGGAAGACACTGCTTTGATTGACAGCAGGGATTTTCCAAGGTAGGTTTTACATTTTTAGCCAAATTCGTTTTACATTTAAAAAAAAATGATAAATTAACAAAAGTTACTAAGGATTTACTGTAATTTATGGTTGAAATGCATGTATGCATGTAAGTCACTATGGATGAAAGTGTACGCTAAATGACATATGCACAATAAACAAACTTATCTTCTGTGCAGAGTCTTGCTACCATTCTGCAAACACCTCTTCATCCCAGATGATCTCACTCCCGTGTGCAGAGACCACCTGAAAGAACTGGCCAGAAAAAGTAGGTGTCATTTATAGAAAATGGGTCATTAAAGTGATTGTCATCTGCATGTTTTCACACCACACCAACATATATGTGTATGTCTTTCAGATTTATTTAAGGTCATCAACATTGGTGCAGCCCATGTTGCCGAATACACAAGGAGGTATTTGCCACAAGACTGGAAGCAGATGAGGACAGGGCTTGTCACCTGGGACATCCGCCGCAACCAACATCCGCCTTTAGACTGGCTCCAAGAATTCTGGAAATTTCTCAACATGCACTTCAAAGAGTTAAGTCGTTTCACTGGAATGCCATTAATACCAGTCAGTCCCCTGTCTGCCAGTCAGCCTGTATCACTTGCAAGACTGGAGCAGAAAACAATCCTCATTTTTCAGAAGAGCAAGCAGATGAACTTGCCAGAACAAATAGCTCAGTTGCTGAGCAAAGTTGGTGGGACAGTGGTGAGAGGAAACGATTGGCTCACACACAAAGACCTGGACTCGTACGTGCTGTGTCCATCTCCAAAGAGTGTCATGAAAGTCTTGGCGAACTTAGATTCTCAGGTTATCATCAGAGAATTCAAGACTGCTTCTTTCAAAGCACGAGAAGAACTGAAAGAGTATCTTTCTTACCTCGACTTTCGAATGGATTCTCTCTCCAAGGCTGAGAAAGATCTACTCTCCCAGTTGCCTCTTTTTCAGACCATGAAAGGTGCCTGTGTTGCAGCTCAATCAAAACAGGCTGTGCTTCTTACTTCTGGTCTAACAGTACCAGCAGAGTTCCCCATGCCCGATTCTGTTGTGCAGTGTGCAACTGAGGCTGATCGCAGACTGTTACAGCTGCTGAAGGTTAATCTCTTGAACACTGCTGAAGCGACCAATCTCCTCATTGATTGTATTGAGAGGGGAGCTCTCAAAAAGCAAGACACTGAGAACATTATGACTTGGATCTTACAGCACGGTGAGAACCTTTTCCCTCAAAATCAGACCTTGAAACGCAGATGTAAGGCCTTAAGCTTCATGGAGGTGAATGGAAAGCCAAGAAACACCTCAAGTCTTTTTGATCCAGGAATTGAAAACTTCAAAGTAATATTTGATTCAGATTTCTTCCCCCCACCCTCCTACACTCACACACCGCAGATGCTTCAAAGCCTAAGAGATCTCGGATTGCTCTGTAAAGAAGTCGATGTGTCACCTGAGCACTTGCTACGAGCTGCCACACTGATTGATGGACATCATGCTGATTCTCAAACTGAAGCTCTCAACAGAGCTGAGGTGCTCTTGAAGATGTTGGACACCAATGATCTACTCTCAAAGTTTTCTGCTCAACAGCTTCATCACCTCAAGAGGCTAAAATGGATCCCATGTCTTGATTTTGGTAATAACCACAATAATGACAGATTTCAGAAACGTTGTTTCTTCTGCCCGGATGAAATAAGACATTCTGTGTACAAAGACATTGTTGGGCATGTGATGCCCCTGGTGGGAAAGTTCAGTGACAGAGTGAGCAGCCAACTTGATCTTAAGCGCCAGCCCCCGCCGCAAAAAGTAGTAGAGAATTTGTTGGTCCTGGAATCAAAAGCAAAGGAAATGGCGGACCCTGACACAAATGTAGATTTCAAGAGGAAATTGCATAGCATCTACAAACACATGCAGGAGCACATCTCAGAATTTTCCAAATTGATGAACAAGGACACTCCCTGGCTGTGGAACCGCCAGCAGTTTGTTTCCATTCAGGATCTGGTTCTAGACTACCCACCCAATCTCGATCTGAGCTCTTACATCGGGAAGGTGCCAAGTGAATTTAGGCCATACAAAAACTTGCTCCGGGAGCTCGGCCTGAGAATGTTGTTTTCAGATGAAGAAATTATTGATATTCTTTATTCTATCCAGAAAACCATTGAAGAAAGGCAGCAACCATTTGCAAATTCCTCTGAGGTAAAAGTGTCAATAGAAATCCTCAACTGGCTGTGGAGAGAGAAGAAGAAAGTTGAGGATGACATCCCTGTTCCAGTTCTCATAGATGGTGAACAACATGCCCTGAAACCACTGTCAACTGCAGTTTTCTGTGATGTCAGCAAAAATGGGTTACAAGAGTTTAAGTACAACGAAGAGGAAATTCATGTTGTTCATGAAGAAATCCCAAGAGCTGCTGCTGAATGGTTTAACATCCGATTTCTCAGTACCCACATCCTTGATCCAGAGTTGGTGGGCATAGAACAGTGTGGACAATCTGAACCCATAACAATAAGGATAAAAAACATTCTCAAAGAGTATGATGAAGACAGTGACATCTTCAAAGAGCTGATTCAAAATGCAGAAGATGCTGGGGCCAAAGCCTGCAAGTTCTTGGTGGATTTCAGAGTACACAAAGACAGTCCTGAAAGTCTCATTGACCCTGACATGACTCTTTGTCAAGGGCCTTGCCTTTGGGCATTTAATAATGAGCAGTTCACAGCTGAGGATTGGAAAAATATTGTCAGAGTTGGTTCTGCCTCGAAGGAAAACAAAGTGGAAAAAATTGGAAAGTTTGGACTTGGATTCAATACCGTGTACCATGTGACCGATATTCCTTCGGTCCTCAGTGGCAACAGTCTTCTCATACTTGATCCAAATGTGACACACCTCAAGAAGCACATTAAACTAAATACAAATCCTGGAATCAAGCTGGATCTCTCTCAGAAACGACTTTTTCATTGCTTTCCTGGTCAGTTTGGACCATATGAACGCATTTTTGATTGTAACTTCAAGAGGGACGGTCCTACTGAGCCCTATGCAGGCACTCTGATTCGACTTCCTTTCAGAACTGAAGAAGAGGCTTCCAAGTCAGAAATAAGTTCAAAGGTGTATCACAAACACAATATTGTCACTTTTCAACACCACTTTACAAACAATTCACAAACACACCTGCTGTTTTTAAAGAACATTAATACATTGTCGCTACAGCGTATCTCAAACAACGTATCAACTCCCCCGAGAGAAGACGAAATCGAAACCGTCCTGACTGTGTCCAAAACCACTGTGAGTGCAATTCAGATTCCTGATGAATATGTCTTTCAGCCAAACCAACGTGAAGCTGAGAAATTACTGAAGAAACTTGATGGAAAATGCAAAGAAGTCATTGACTGTGGCAAAGTCAACGTTGTCCAAATAACTAGTCAGCAATCTGGTGTAACTGAAGTCCAGCTCTGGCTTCTTTACAGCTGCTTTGGGACAAATCAGTCATTGCAAATGGCTCTGGAGAAAAACAAGCAAGCCACGTTCTCTTTGCCCATTGGTGGGATTGCTGTGCCTTTGCAACATGATCCAGACACTGGGAAACTGACCCCGTTGCAAACAAATCTAGTTGGACAGGCATTTTGCTTCCTCCCTCTTTCTGTTCATACTGGTCTTCCAGTCAATGTAAATGGAACATTTGCTGTGACGAGTAACCGAAAAGGACTGTGGGAGAGTGGGCTGAAACACAACTGGAACAAAGCCCTTCTTCAGGATCCAGTAGTGACGGCGTATGTTACTGCACTTTTGGCACTAAAGACAATGTCTGAAAACAAGCAACTGGAACATTACTGTTATCACACATTTTGGCCTGATAGAGAGAAAGTGAGTGAAACCTTCAAGCCTTTGGTCGATGCATTGTACACCACCATTGCTCAGCACTCTCGTGGCCTGGAGCTCTTTAGTGATGGTGAATATTGGTGCCCAATTAACACTGCCATTTTTCTACACGAGAGCATCGAAGAGGATAAGGACATCAGTGCACTTGCTATGCAGGTATGCAAGAAACATGCAAAATCACCAAGCCGCCTTGTTCCTCTTCCACTGTGGTTGAGAAATGGCTTCAAAAAGTGTGGCCTCGAGGACGTTTTACAGAAGAGAACATTGACCTGGGAGAAGTTTTATCAAGAAATAGTGTTTTGCAACCTTAGTACCATGGATCCTAAGAGCAGAGATACTCTTGTGCTGCACGCTATTGACCTAAATAACAAAGACATCGACAAACTACTTCTGCGTTATCCATGCATCCCCACAAAAGGTGGACAACTCCAGCTCATCAGGAAACTTGTGAATCCGTCAGGGAGAGTATCCCTTCTTTTTGAAACAGACGAGGGACGCCTGCTTGGGGGTACCAAAAATGACTTTTGCTCCCCCAAAAGGATTCAACGTTTGTTGGAACTTGGAATGGCAAATGATCATCTACCACTGGAAGACATCATGCAGAAAGCAGGCACAATCCCCAAAACCTGGAGCACAGACAAAAGGAAGGCATTTGGGCATTTGAATTGCCTGATCGAACTCATGAAGAGTCACACACATGACAAAGATTCTCCCCACTGGGAAACACTGAGAATGACTGAATTTCTCCCAGCATTTCGCCCCGGCGACACCAAAATGGAAAGAAGCGCAACATTTCAAAAACCCACTGCTCTTTTTACTGCCAAATGCTCCCCCCTTGTGAACATGACACAGCATGTGCTCGATCAAGACAATCTGAAAATACACAACGCTGATGCAGTCCTGCAACTTTTGGGAGTTCATGACAGACCAAGTTCTGGCGAGGTACTTCAGCAGCTGCAAGAAGCATGTAAGAAATCTGAATCCATCGACGCATCCACGCTTCACAAAATCGCATCGGAGTGCTATAAGTTCCTGAATCAGTGGCTCAGTGAGTCTGGGGATTCCACTTTCATTTCCCAGAGGGCAAATTCATTCCCATTCATGCTTGTTGGCAGTACATTCGTAAATGTGAACTGTGTAGCTGAAAATGGGGAATTTGAAGCAAAACCATACCTCTACATTCTTCCAACTGCCTTCATTGATTACAGGAGGCTCTGGGAAAGTGTAGGTGTTGAAAAATGTTTCACAACCAGTCAGTTTCAAAATGTGCTCAAGGAGGTGCATTTCCAAAATGGTAACAAACCCTTGCCGAAGAGTGATCTAGCAATGTGCCTGAAAATTCTCAAAGAAGGGATATTTGAGGAAAAAGTCAAGACAACTATTGACCAACTCATACCCAACCAACATGGTGTTTTACAACGTGCAAGTGAAATATTTTACAATGACAGCCCATGGATGCCAGTCGATCCCGGTGTCACATTATGTCACGAGCTTCTCCCTCGTGTTGTGGCACGCTACTTCGGAATCAAAACTACCAAGCATCATACCCTCGAAAACTCCCAAGATGAGGACATTTCACCATTTTCTTTTCCATTTAAACAGCAGGAAGAACTAACTGTTCGAATTAAAAACATAATTTCTGCCTATCCAGCAAAGAAGGATATCCTTAAAGAGCTTATTCAAAATGCTGATGATGCAGAGGCAACAGAAATTCACTTTGTTTGGGACAAAAGACATCATGGCAAAGAAAAAACCTTTGGGAAGAAATGGAACCAGCTGCAGGGTCCAGCACTGTGCGTTTTCAACAACAAGGTGTTTTCAAAAGATGACCTGCTCGGCATTCAACAGCTGGGAGAAGGAGGAAAGCACAACTCTCCAGGGAAGATAGGAAAATATGGAATAGGATTCAACTCTGTTTACCATCTAACTGACTGCCCCTCAATCCTCACTGGAGATGAAAAACTCTGCATTTCTGATCCAAATCAGAAGTACATTGAAAGTTCTTCAGGCAAACCACCAGCTGGCACTGGCTATAAGCTAGTTGACACCTTCAAGAACATGTACATGGATGTCTACAAATCCTTTCTTCCAGACCATTTTCCTCTTAAACAAGGCACCATGTTCAGATTACCTCTACGGATGGGTACCATGGCAAACTCCTCTAAAATTTCCCAGAAGGGTGTCACTGAAGAGGATATGAGAGAACTGTGCTCTGCTCTCGCTGAAGATCCCGAAGGACTCCTTCTGTTTCTGAAAAACATCTGCAAAATAAAAGTCCATGAAATCAATGAACATTCAGAGCAACTTAAAACCATCTTTGAGGTGGAAAAAACTGTACCAGAGGAATGCAAAGGAAAAAAAGAGGCTTTTGTAAAACTTCAACAAAATGCGCTGCAATCAGACAATGCAACAATGGCAGAACAAGTGATTTACAGAACCTTGATTTCAACCTCCAAGAAAAGACAAACTGAATGGATCATTGCGGAACAGTTTGGCTCATTTAAAAACTGTGGTGACACAGAGCCAACACAACCTGTCAAGCTACCCCAAGTAGCCATAGCAGCGCGTGTAAACATGAAGATGGGCATAAGTTCAGATGGCGTATTTTCCAGCCCTGAGAACTTTATCGGTCAAGCCTTTTGTTCACTTCCTTTGCCAGGGGAAACTGGATTGCCAGTGCACGTCAATGCAAACTTTGAGGTAGATTCTGCAAGGAAAAACCTTTGGAAAGAAGACGGGCAGAGTACTAAATCTAACTGGAATGAATCTTTGAGACAGAATGTCATCGCTCCACTGTATGGAGATCTCCTTCATTACATGAGCTGCGCCATGGCGAAAAAGAAAGTGACTTTTCAACAGATTGAGTCAGGCTACGTATGTTTTTGGCCAACTGTGTCCACTCGTGTTGAACAAGATTGGCATGAAATGATCCATGAGGTATACAGATCAGTCAAAGAGAGAGGCCTCAATGTGATTCCAGTGATGCGACGTTCCAAAAAAATAATTGCAGGCCAAACATTTCAGCTGTACTCCTTTGACTGGTGTAACATTAGAGAAACTGACACAACTAAGGCACCTTACCTGACACATGATCTAATGGATGAGATCTATCACATTTTGGAAGATCTTGGAATGACTTTGGTTCCGTTTTCCATGAATCCTGTTTGGAAAGGTTTCCGATCCGCTGACCTTGAAGTGAAAGAAGTGAATCCTTTAAGTGTCAGGACTTTCCTGAAAGAAAAACCTCTTAATGACCCAACCCACACTCATCAGCAATTACCGTTGCCCATAATTGCCACTTTAATCAGAGATGAAAAAAGATTTTCGCAGCTCTTGAGTTTCTGCTTGAAAGATTTGGACTTAAAAAAGGTCACCAAGGACATTGCCAGTTCCTTCAATGGGCTCCCACTGCTTCTCACGAGTGACAAGGTTTTGGAAGTGTTTAACTCTAAGTCTCCCAAGCTGATATCAAGATATAGCCGTCTGTTCCTTGGCTACGAAGCCCAATTTGCAGATTTTCAGTCCAACAAGGATCACATTGAAGCTCTAAAAAGTTTAAGCCTGGTCAAGAGTTTGACGCTTCCCTGTGCAGTGGAATATCTAAAGCCATTAATTCAGCAGCTTCTCCAGGAATGTCAAGTTGATTCATACAGTGGACTTCATGTCCCGAACAAGACCACGTTGGAGTGGTTGAAGTCACTTTGGAAGTTCTTAATGAGTGAAATTAAACCATTTAGTTTCATTTCAATGAGTGATAAACAAAGCCTGACAATAAGTGAGGTACGGCAACTCTTCAATGACTGCTGCATTTTACCTGTTGTCTGTCCAAGGCGAAACAACAAGCTCCTCCTGCAAGCAGTGAGAAACATGCCAAGTGTGATCCAGATTGATTCAGAAAAAAACTCAGGCATCCTCTTTAAACTTGGGTTTATGAAGCTTGACATTTTATTCTTCATAGAGTATGTAGACAAAGAGATTCTTTCACTTCTATCCTCTGAACTTCTGAATGTGAAAGATCAAAGCTCTGTGTTGGACCAGGTCGTCAACATTGACCACTCAGAGTTTTCAAAGCTTTCTCCCAAAGAGATGAACGAGCTACAGTGTTTCCTGCAGTCTGGAGTGTCCAGGTCCGAAGACAAACAGGAGTATCAAAAAAAACTCAAGTCATTGCCATTATTTGAAACAGTCCATGGTAACAGAGTGAGGATTGATGGGCCCAGAGAGGTATTCATCCTCAACAGCATGTATTCAAAGGAGTTTCCCGAATTGTTCAAGTTGTCTGACAACATTTTTCTACAATGTAATGTAGAGAACTGCAGTCTGTCACAAGCATTGAACATCCAAACCCTGACTGATTTGGACTACTTCATGAAGTTCATTCTGTCCATTGTACACGGACTCACAGAGATGCAAATGTTCCAATGCCTCAAACTGTTGCTGTCACCATCCTTCTGTTACAATCAGCATAAGGACAAAATCATCTCCTCTATAAAGGCAGTAAAATGTATTCCCAATTGTCAAGGCAGATTGGAGACAGCATCGTACTACTTTGATAAGCGTGTCCCGCTATACGAGAAAATGTTGCCCCAAGAGAGATTTGTGCCTGAGACATTTTGGACTGCGCTATGTGAAGGAGATCCGCAAAAAGCAAAACAGTTACTGAGAGACCTTGGGATGAAGCATGTTGTGTCAACAGATGACATAATCAATTTTGCACGACAGCTGGAATCAGAAGCAAAAAGAAACGGTCCACTTGAAGACTTGAAAAAAAAATCGTCACTAATTTTCAAAGCAGCCTTGTCTATTGTGAGTAATGACGAAAGCAAAGAGGAAAAGTTGCTGGAGACCATCGCAGACATTAAGTTCATTTTTCCTGTGAAAATTCAAAAAGAGCTGTGCAAATATCACCAACCATTTGCTGGGGAGAGAACTGCTGTTGGAATAAGAGGATCTTTGATAGAAAGCGATGAAAAGCATCAAGAATTGATTTGGTCATCAATGCCAATCATACATGTCCCTTGTTATAAGTCAAAGAAGCTCCTGAAAATGATGGAAAAGGCAGGAGCGCTTGAACAACCACCTTCACGCTGTGTAACCACGAACATGAGCAACATCTGTCAGTCGCCATGTGCAACTGACCAGTTGGTCAGAACCCGCGCTAAGGTGTTCCGAAGTGCGTATGGCCATCTGCAAGCTAGCGGGGTTGAAGGACGACCATTGGCTGGTCTTCCAGTCGTGTTGGTTGAAAAAGACAAAGGACTTGAGCGTAGTGATGTTGTGTCTTTTTCACTCCCTCATGACAGAGAGTTCAGACCATATTTCTACAAAATTTCTCCGCAGGATGTCAAATTTGCAGACTTCTTCAAGAACATTGGTGTAAATGACCATCCCACTGCAGCTCAGTATTGTCATGTTCTGGCAGCGGTTTATGCTGATTCCTGTGATAAGCCACAACTGCACCCAAACCAACAGGAAACCGTGAAGCGTGCCGTTGAGCAGTTTTTCAACTTACTCAAAACTGAAGGAAAACAGTCCCTTGGTGATGTAAAGACGTTGTATCTTCCTGCAGTGGATGGTAAATTGAACCCATCCTCCAATCTCTACTACAATGACACCGTGTTTGAGATTAAAAGGTTGGAAGAAGCGCTCGAGAACAAGTTCCTGTTGCTCGAGAAACTCCGAGAATGTTATTTGGACAGCGACAGATACGAGAACCATCGATTGCTACAGTGGCTGCCTCAGAATTTCATGCCTAAAATGCTGTCTCAAGTCACTGAGGAGAAATTAGTGGAAACACATGCGCAGCTTTGTGAGCTTGAAACGGACTGCGAATTTAGTCGATGGTTTGAAGAACATCTGTCCTCTCCAGCGTTTACATATGGACTAATTTGCCTAATCAGAGACCAGTCCCAGGGAGAAAAAACACAGAAGGAAGCTGATGACATGTGCAAGAAGACCTTTGGCAGAATTCAGATTAATTGCTGCAGAAGTTTGATAACAAAGCTTTGGGTGGATGGACAACCGCTGAACAAAACTGACACGGAAACCAATGTTTTTGTCAAAAAAGACCAACAAAATTGCTTTTTTTTCTTGAAACATAATGATGCCATGGACTTAATGGTGATAGATGGCATCAATATGACATTGGCAGAAGAGATAAATGTCCTTTTAGGTAACACAATGGGATCAAATCACCTCCAAGTCCTCAGGCATCTTCTCACATGTGGCACTCGTCAAGATGTTCAGAAATGTTTGGCTAAGAATGGGATCCTTGACAGTGCTGAAGCTGAAAGTCTTTTTAATCCACCAGCCCCTGGATCAGAAATTCCAGAAGAATGGGTCGACTCCTTAGACATGAGCATCCTTAATAACTTTGAAGAGGGGGAATATGTTGGCTATTACACGAACGACAAGTACGTGTATGCAGTTGTTGTTGAAGAACTGTCTGGGCCCTTTGGGCTCTATAGACAAAGATACAAAATAGAAATCGGACAAGATGAGCCGATTGAAGTCAGTTGTCTTGACATCTATCAGTTTAAACGACCAAAGAAGGCGGAACCCGGAGGGGGGACTTGCACATCTGCTGAAGCTTCTTGCATGGACTTGGTGACCCTGGCAGGAGATGTGCCTCATTCTTCCAAACCATCAGCTGCAAGTTCGTCATCTACAAGATCCTCGCCAGCATCTGTTGACGAAGCCAAAAGAGAAATTGACAAATGCTTGAAAGATATCTGGCCTCTTCCGCAGGAGGAGAGGCTTAAAGCCATCAAACGACTGTGGCTCAGGTGGCATCCTGACAAAAACCCAGACTGCCCATTTCTCGCCACTGAGGCATTCAAATACCTAAATAATCGAATTGAGGAGCTCAAGAGCGGCAAAAGCAAAGGAACAACTGCAGGCTCGTCCCACGCGAGCGGAAGCTCAAATTTCAGCCACTTCTATGGGCAATGGGAGCAGGAGGCCAGGCGTCACAGAAATAATCGAGAGAGATTCTCCAGAAGCAACAATTCCTACAACTTTTGGACCCATAACGAAAATGTCCCGAGGCCAAACAAAGAGGAGGCCCACCGCTGGTGCCGACAGGCCCGGTGCGATCTCAACGCAGCTCGCAACGACATTGGCGGGGCGAGCACAGAGTGGTGTCTGTTCAAGATCCACCAGGTGGTGGAAAAGGCGCTCATAGCTGCGCATTATAAAAGAGACGGTCAACATCCCACCAGCACCTCCATTTCGGCCCTCGCTGACGAGGTTTCGCTCTACAACCTTCAGCTGAGAGATCTGCCACTAATGGTCGCCGAGCTGAAGACTCTGGGAGTGGATGCCAAAAAGACTCAGTATCCAAAATATCATCCAGCCCCCCACATTCCCAATGAGCGGTTTAAATCAGAGAATGCAGTGGCAGCAGTGATCCAGGCATCTGAGCTCCTTGGTAAAATAGAGGCATATGTGAATTAGGGATCAACAGACATGTTGGCAGAGAGGATTGGAGATGTTCCCATATTGAAACATTACTAAAAACAAAATGTCTTAACATTCTTATGTTTCAAAATTCGGAAATGTCCTTACTGCAGATGAGTTTATTTATCACTATGTGTGAACATGATTTTTGATTATTTTAGTAATTTCATCATTCTTTACTTTTGACAGAGGACCAATATAATAACTGTTTGTAATGTTATGTTTAACTACTCACTGAATTCCATTATAATCACTTCATGACCTCGTTATGAAAAAGAAAACAAAAAATATTTTTTACTTTTTGCAATGTTATCATTTATTACCACTACACCAATATATTCACTTTGTCCTGAGAATGAAAATATAATTTGTTTTTCCAACGTTATGTTTTACTACTCATTGAGTACAAGTTGAATCACTGTATGACCTTGTTATGAAAATGTAAATACCGCAGTGTATTATTTTTTGCCACGCTATGTTTTTTACTCCTTTGTGTGCATTGTAACTTCTCATTGAGGACCAAAATAATCTGTATGACCTTATGAAAATCAGTATAATTTTTATTGCAGAGTTGTCGTTTCCAACTTCTCATTCAGGAACAATATAATCACTGTATGACTTTGTTATGATTAAAAGATATGAGAGATGTTATCATTTATAACCAATATAATTGCTCTACAACTTTGGATATTTTCATTCCTTAAACAATTTAAACACGTCGAACTGTTTCATCTCTATGCATTTTTTTCCTTATTGGTTTCTTGAAACTTAACGTGATGATTTCCATTGGCATTGGCAGTTTTCTTTAAAAATTAAAAAAATGAAATGGAATTTTGTGGTTTGTTATAATTTCATCAAGTTCTCCTCCTAATTCACTTATGTAGACATGAGTTAGTTTGCATCTTCCAGATATCATTAATGTAGGCTATAGTGACAGAATATATCACAGTAATGTAGAATCTGAAAAAGTAAAAGTGGTAATATGTTCATATTGAGCTGTAAACCTTTGCAGAAGATTGATTTTGGCTGATTAGATTTCATTAACTCTTGTTTGCTTAGTTAATAATGGATTACACCCCACAAATTGGGGATTGGTGTGCACATTTTTCCAAAGCCAGATTTGAAATGCATGTTCACTACGACCTTATATTCTCAGTTTGAAACTAATCTTATTTGACACCTGAATGTTCAGAGAAGACAAACATTTCAAGTTAAAAGCACTTCTTTATTCATTAAGAAATCAGGTTATGAAAATAATGACACCTAACCACGTATCACACAAATGCATCTTTCAACCAAAGTTTGCTGTGGAGTGTGTGACCACTCAGCCGTCACCACAGCGTAACCGTGTCCTCCTTGTGCTTCGCCTCATCACCAAAGTTCCCACTGCTCTTTCTTACTATAAAAATGTTTACAAGGCTTTTTCATGTCTCATCCCAATGTCCGCATTAGAATAAAGTTTAAAATATTTTTGTGTGTGGAGAAGTTCACACCTATATAACATATTCAGTCTTTGTGTTATGCTTCCTCTCATCTCCTCCATCCATTCATAATTTACATAAAACCTGTACATACTTACAGCGGGCCGCAGCCTGTTTCTGACGGGATGTGCATGTTAAAAAAAAAAAGCAACGGTGGAGTGAATCTTTGCAAAGTGAACGTGGTAAGGTGGGAGGTCAAAGTGTTACTAGCGTATTAGACACTTGCCTTCATATGTTACATGCAACATTTTCCCAACTCCCATTCGACCTTATGGCCCTCGATGTGCGCCTATAACATTCTGCATCAAACCTACAGCGGCTGCCATCCATCGCAGATATGAAACGCAACAATGAACATTAATGGAGCGAGTGTGTTTGCAGTGGCTGATGTTATGATCAAGTTTATCCATCTTCTCCAAAAAGATGGAAGGACTTTGGGTGCAATAAGAGCAGGGTTTATCATACGTTAAGCTCCCTCTGCATTTCTATTCCTTTCCAAGCGGATAAAGTTCACAAAAGGAATTGAAGCAGGAGCTGGAGAAAGACCAGGCCTCTGAAAAAACACTTAAGGCTTAATTCATATCATTTGGCACGTTGCTAATAGAGAGCAACGATTATTATTCCTCGCCATGTCATGACTTTGAACAATTGGCACTTATTGTCTGCAGTCATTCAAAACTCTTCTTTCACATCACTCATATTGCATTTTGTTCAGATAAAACAATATGTCACACATTTTAGATTTAGAAAGGTCTAAAAAAAAAAAAAAAAAACTAAGTCAAACCACAACATTATATTTACACGTCCTGTTACTGACACCATGAACGTAAGTACCGCCTCCCGTGTCCCGGCATCCGTGGGATAAACCTTTCTGACCTGCAATGGCACAGGGGGGCACAGGGGGATCCGTTTGAGCTGGTTCTGAACCAGGGTTTGGGTACTGGTGTCAGTCCGGCTCTCTGGCACCAGGGCATAGCAGACACAACTAACAATCATAATATTGGAGATGGATAAAGTAAGTTGACAGGCGCCTTATCGTACATACATAAAAAACTCTCTTCTCCAATTTCTGAGGCTGGAAATACTGGGGAGAAAATCACATGAGTGTTTTCAGTCCAACTTATTTCTCCCGATGTTTCTTTCCATTTTGCTGTGAGGTTTTTCATCCACGTTTCTTTCATATTTCCCGTCTTTGAGCAAGAAAGGAGAGCTTTATTTATTTTGGCCGAAGGGCGGGAAGGGGGCGGGGGGGGCAGAAGGGCCTGCAACACTTCTGTGCTCCCACATTCTCCTTGTGCGATGATTCCCGTTGAGGGGTCCCCTTCCCGCAGCAGGGCCCTCACATGTTGTAAGCCACGTATATGGGGTCCAGCTGGTCGGCCAGGAACCCGTCTCTGAGGTGCATGCGCTGCTTCTCCCCTCTGGAGTTGATGGGGATGACGCCGGGGTCGACCACCACCACGACTCCTACGATGAGGTAGTGCTCCTCCAGGACAACGTTGGTGACCAGGGCCACCAGGTCCAGCGCCTCCTGCTCCGATCCCTCCAGCTCCACGACCACCACGAGGAGGTTGGTCCAAGTGAACACCGCACTGGAAGGAGGGAGGGAGGAGGAGGGGCAGCGTGCAAGGAAAGGAAGGAAAAGGGCAAGACAAATAAAAACAACAGGTGGGATGAAGAGAGGTAAATGATAGAGTGAGGAAGAGGAGAGAAGTTGTCAGAATTCATGTTGCTCAACTGTATGTTCAATATAAATGGAATACCCATCTTAGAACAAAATGAATGATTGACAGCACTAAAAGTATTAATGCCACTTCCTCACCATTCAGCTATGCTCTTGTGAGAACGTATGACGGATGTCTCGATGTCAATCGGGTGATACCTCATTCCTCTCAACTCCAGAGTCTCATCGAGAGAGCCCACCACGTAGAGGGCGTCGTGGCGCTCTGAGACGGGCACACGAACACGCAGAGTTAAAGACATCCAGGGTTGATTTGACATCGGAACGTAGCAAACATCATTGCTTTGCCAGAGGGCGACAAAATCACAGTATGAATCCAGGTCCGATCCAAAGAAACAGACTGATCCTCACCTCCACTGGCATCCGTCAGCTCGGTGCGCCGCAGGAAGCCCAGGTAGCCCGTCCTCGCCCAGACGCTCTGGGTGTCGCCAAAGCTGAGCTTTGTGTTGAAGTGGTCAGCGTGCAGGGCCTCCTCCCCGTAGACTGTGTAGTAGCCTGTGGCATTGTGAGGACTGCTCACCCAGACCTATTACATAAACACACACACACACAATGTAATGACAATTAGTGATGATCATACAAATCAATCGCCCTCTAAAAAGAGAAAAATGTATTCAATTGTGTTTGTATCTGATAAAACTATTACTATTGTGTTGTGTTGCTAGTTTTCTGCTTTAAAAACTTGACTAGCGATGCACCTTCTTGTTGCTTCTGTACTACGTTTTAGTGATTAGTTTCAGCAGAAGGCCCATTGTAACCTGATAACAAGAGCACATAAAGTGTGGGCCACAGCCAGCAGGAGCAGGTGACCGTCAAACATTCAGATGATGTTGTGGTTACCTCTCCTAGATGGGAGTCTCCCAGGGGTCCTTTGGTCTCCGTGTTGGCAATGATCACCTTCACTCCTGGGAGGATCTACAACAGACAAACATGATATCTCAAACCATTTGCATCAGAAGGAGTTTTAGTTAGTTTACATGATGACGTACCTTCCCAGACTCCATCAGTGGCAAGCTGTGGGGCGACCCTCTCTCCACCAAGCGAACCCTGAAGAAATGAAAGGACAAAAGGGTCAACACGGTTCAATTTAAGGTTTGAACAACGTATTCACACTCAGAGCTACCTGTCGTGTCGCAGCGCTCTCATGTCAACATAAACGGTAGTGGGGTCTGGTCCGGCTGTGCCCTGGAGGAAAACAAGCAGAGAGCAGCATGAGATGAGATTGTGGTGGAGGTGGAAGCTACTTAGGAACCAACAGTGTCATACAAAGCAGAGGAAGGGGGGGGGGGGGGCGGGCAGCCAGAAGCAACCAGCCGGGCTACTATAGTTTTATAGACTTCCTGTAGCCCAGCGGCGGAGTCGGAGACATAGCAAGTACCAGGAAGTTAAATCCAAAGAGCTAACTTGTAGAATCCTGCTGTGACAAAACAAAAGTACCTCAATGTCTTGGTTTTGAGTCAATTTCAATAGCTTCCCCATGCGCCTGAATCGAGCCATTCCTGATTGAATGATTCTGGTCGCCGGGTATTGATTCCTTTGGCTTTGGGATTTGTCGTCATCACTGCTCTAAGACTAGTGTTACTTATGCTTCGCACCCCTCGTTCTCCGGAGCGTGGCGCAAGCTAGCATCGAGTCGCCGGATGGTCATCCGCGAGGTCAAAGCCAAACGCAGAGCAGGCGGATTGACTTTGTCGAGCAAAGCTGAGGCTGGATACATTAGGATGACATCAACGAGACTCAGTCCAGACATTAGTCTTTGCCAAACAAATCAAATGAGTTTCACTCACTCCATGACTACCAGTATAACTCACTCAAGCCACTAGCACTCACACAAGAACTAAGCATGGTACATTGTCTTTAATGAAAGATAAAGGAACTAAAAAACAAAGAGCGTAGGTGGTATAAAGATCTTAGGGTTTGAGATGACATTCCTCGATGACCTTAATGGCAGCATGGAGCAATGGAGCTCACAGGATGACGTAGTAGCGCATCACATATAAGAGATATAAAACTACAAAATAAAGGTTAAATCTTCAAAATTCATGCAAGAGTAACAAACACAAAAACAGACTCACTCTCTCACACACACACACACACACACACACACACACACACACACACACACACACACACACACACACACACACACACACACACACACACACACACACACACACACACACACACACACACACACACACACACACACACACACACACACACACCCTGCAGCAGCCAAACGAATAGACAGCAGCCCTTATCCTGCGGTTACCTGCTCAGCCAGTTTCCCTAACCTGTTGGGCTGACGGGACAACGCAGGACAGATACATGAATATAAATATTTATATCCTTCAATTCACATGCACACACAGACACACACACACACACAAAATATATACATACAAAACAGAAACCAAAATTGTTAGACCCAGAAGCAAGTCAGTGCATGGCGTTTTTATAATCATTCAAAATTCGATTAAATATAAAGTTGAACACATTTCCCTCCCCCTCAAATTAGTCGGTAAAATGACATAAACGCTAACGTTTACTCTGGTGCTACTCCTTCTTTGCTTTCTTTCATTTAGAAAACTATACTCCTTTCCATCTCCTCCTCCTCCTCCTCCTCCTCCTCCCATCTTACCTGCAAACAGACGGCCACGTTCACCCTGCAGCCGAAGGTGGTGCTGACGGCGCGCGGTGAGAGCCCCAAGTCCTTGAAGATCTTTGAGAAGGACTGAGTGAGCGCTATGCGGGGCCTCTCCTCGGCCACCACCATGCACGTACGCACGCACGACAGGTTCACATTGCGCAACTGGAGATGGAAGAAAAGAACAAGTTTGATCGGCACAACTAAAAAAATGTAAGAAATAAATAAACAGGTGTGAACACTGCAATTATATCAACGATGTTACATTCTTTAACAATTCGCACTGAGGGTGCATGTGAACTAGGAGCAGACAAGAGAATTTATTCAGATAATCTAACTTTTTCATTAGATTTAATTCTGCTCATTAAACCACAGACATGATTTGTAAAAAATAAAAAGCCTCAAGGGCTGCAGTCAGTAATCAGAGCACAGATACAAGGGATGGTTCCACCCCTCAGGACCATGTGTTGATAATCACAGCGCTGTGGCAGGAGCCCCTCTGGGAAACGGAGCAATTGAAGAAAAAAACACCCTTGAAGATTCCAGAAAAAAAGGCTGCAGCTTGTTGCCGCACCAAAGACACCACTCAACACCCGAGGAGGAGACAAACTGACCCGCAGCGCTTCAGTCTGTGAACCCAGGCCCTTGGTGCACATCTCCATGACCGAATACGAGCAGAAGGTGACGCGCACTTTGTACTGGCTGACTGCGGCGAGCCACAGAGACGCGTTGCTCTCCAGCTCCAGAGGGGGGACCAGGATGGACTGGTGGCCCGAGTACACACTGAAACCAGAAACACACACACGCAGACAGACAGGCTGAGTGGGACGACAGAGAGGAGAAAAAAAGGGCTCCTGACGTTTGGTCAGATGCTGGTTTACCTGCACAGGCACCAGAGGGCGAAGCCCAGGCCGCAGTAGGGGTCCAGGCAGATGGCGATCTGCCGGGAGGGGTAGAGCTCACACTGCAGTTTGATGGAGCGACACAAGGCACTGGTGGCAGAGTGAGACATCTGGACGTGACACACAGAGGCAAGAACGACGCATTAAAACTAGCTTCTTAGGAAAAATGAAACTTTACAAACACTCCTTGAGCTTTTGGGGACACATATGTATTATTGATGGACACCTCAGCAGTGTGTTTCTAAACAAACCATTGATTTTGTTTTGTAATGACAGCAGCCATGATGTTGTTATATGGACGATCTCTATCTGACAGACTGGGAGCTTCTCCACATGACCACTACATCCAATTCAGAATCCACGTGGTTCATCAACCTTCAACTTACTTTGACCCCCGCTAAAATGCCTGTTGTTGACACACTGAAGTCCAGGTAGGCTAACATCTCTGGGGTCGGGGGCTTGTACATCTGGGGGCTCTTCTTTCTTGGGAGGTCGTCTGCGGGATGAGAGAAGGTACAGTCCCAATTCAAGATAACAACATGAGAAACAAAACTGTGCTCGGTATGTGCGTATAACTCACCTGTGTCCAGCACCATGGGCCAGCTCTTCACGTCCACAGCAGCCGCGGCCTCCTTGGACCTGAGCAGCTTCATTATTGCTTGAGTGGTCAGGATGCACACCGACTTACTGACCTTTAACACACAGACATTGATGTATTAGCAGGTGTATATTACAGCACTGTACATACAATGCCCGCAATACCCTGATCAAGCCTCATGAGTGTTATAACTGTGCAGAGTGGGATTATGTTTGCATATTGGTGCAGGACAGTCGACTCTGTGTTACCTCAACAATCATCTTGACGGTGGGCAGCGTGGTCGCCAGGTTCTGGGGGTGGGGGGGTCTGACAGTGACTGGCACACAGCCAGCGTACAGGCAGCCGTAGAAAGTGGCAATCAGGTCGATTCCTACACATAAATGTTTGTTCTATGAATCACTAGCATTTTACACATTGTTACTGATGAAATGAAAGTAGAAAGAGCTTGACAGAGACATCAAGAACTCTTCTGGTGACTGAATTAAAAAACTGAAGACAGAGGTAGTGAAGACACAGCTGTGACATTAAGAGGCAGAACTGTCCAGCAGCAGTGACACCTGTTACCTGGTGGGTAGACGAGTGCTACGTGGTCTCCGGTGTTGAGGCGTCCCATCAGTGCTGCAGCCACCCGCTCTGCCCGCTTGTGCAGCTGCAGACAGGAAGCTGTACTAGCCACTGTGCCCTGAGGAGCAAGAGACGAGGACACACATGAATTTACACTGCTATGTTTCTACTATCTCTTTGCATGCTTTATTATCTTTATGATTCATCCACCAGTAGAGATGTCTATCAAATTAAAGGGATGAAAATATAACTCGATTCTACAAAGAATGAGGCAGAAGGCCCTACCTTAGCATTGAGGACAAGGAACACTGGGTGGTCTGGAGTGGCTTGAGCCCTCCACTGCAGCACGTCCTGGATGTACAGGAACTAGAGGGGAGAGACACACACAAGTTGAACTACAGAGAATACCACACAGCACGTCGTGGAATCAAAAACCCATGGTGGGACAAGTAGGGTTTTTTTTTATTTATGAAGGGATGACAAATGTTTGCAAAGAGCATTGAGTGTAATAAATGATGGCAGACTTATCTAAATTGCACAACACCCATGTTCATATAGAAAGCTCAGTCAGCAGGTAAGCGAGACCATGTGCTCTCCATCAGCCGTATGTATTTTAGTTTCCTCTCCCTCCGGTATGGAGCCTTACCTGTGTTTCTGCAGTGTAAGTGAGGAGGTGGTGAGCGGGTGAAATGAGGATGACTCTCTACCTTACGTGCCTGGTCGTTGTCCTCGAGTTGGGCCACGTCCCTCCCACAGGCCTGGGCTATCCTCTTGCCGGCCACCAGGTTGCCCACTATCATGGAAGCAGGACCGACCTCTGTCAAGCACAGCCACATTCAGGAAAGTCAGGTCTTTCATTCATATTGACAGAAATGTAAGCACCCCAATAAAAGAAATGGAGGAAATTCACAAGGGAGTTTGCTTTTGAAACTCCACCCTGTACTTTGACATGTGGAGGTCTACCTGGCTGTTTTTGTCTCGGCTTGGGCAGGTTAGTGACGCATGTGTGAGGGCACATGAGGACGTTGCAGGGGTGCAAGGCGCCCTCCAGGAAGCGCTGTTTGGTCTCAGATATATGGATTCCGCCCAGAGGAGCCTTAGGAAGCGTGTTGGCAGGCACCAGAGCCAGGCAGTACACTCCGACCTGGTGGATGCTGTCTATGGCCTGGAAACAGGAGGATGGTACATGCAATAAAAAACAGAGAGGAGAGTTGGAGGTTAGCAAAGCTATTAAATCAAGAAGAGCATGGTAATTTCATTTCTGCGTTCCAGTTTTATTTTCAGCAGGAGTCGCAATATTTTCACTTGCAGTTATTGTGGTGGTTCTAATAAAGGTTTTATATGATTGAGTATTTATTTGCCCACTTATTTACCCACTTGCAGTGAATACTTCCTTTGTTTAGCATGCCTTAAACTAATTTCGGCTACAGGTTTAGCCCTTCGTCAATTCAATTATTATAAGTTTAAAGGTTAGTTTTCATTGTGATCCGAAATGAAAACCAATGATGATTTGCTTCGTGACGTGCTGTAGAAAAAGTAGGAAGTGAAATTAGCGAAACAATCCTGACTCCCATTTATCACAGTAGAAAGTGCAAACCTGCAGGTATCATTCAACTATCCGTGACCAAGTGAAAAAGACAGTGAGCACCTGCAGGACGCGGCTCATCCACTGGAAGCTGTCCTCCTCCGAGGCGTCCGGCCTCTGCTCTGCCACAACCACGATCCTCTCGTCATGCAGCACAGACACAGAAAACACCGCTATCCTGAAATGCACAACAACAAAAAATTGATGCCATTTGATTGATACTCAAATGCCATCAAACGGCAGAGTTGCCGCTGGCCTGAAAGTAGAAGCGCGGATAGAACAGAATCTCTATATGAGCGATGTGTAGAGAAGTGTGAACCTTTACCTCCCCCTGTACACAAACTTCATGGGCTCCACTGCCAGTGCTGTGGCAACCACATCATCGGCATTGTGTCTCCGCCCACTGACCACCATCAGCCCATCCATCTTCCCCACGACAAACACAAGGCTGTCCTGTGGGGGTGTCACGCAAAGCACATAACATTAGATGGGTGCATCTTGATATTTACCCCCCCCCACACACACATTTTAAACCGAAGCCCTCAAAAGGATCCTCAAATGGCGAAAACAAACATGTCTTTCGGCTGAAGAATGACAAACATTGCTACTGTATGGTGGATGCAAAGGTGGAATTTACCGGCCCCACGAAGCCCAGGAGCGATGTCCTGGTGAATGGTCTGTCGCAGATGGCAATCCCAGATGAAGTCACCGGGATGGTCTGTCAGTAGACACAATACGTGTATGAAGTGCAAAAAAGAATTTTTACCTCCACAGGTGGAAATACAGAAAAAACGTAGTCAGCATTTATCTGAACAGCTCCGGAAACAAGACACTGACCTCAAAGATGTTCTTGGTCATGCCCGGCAGGCCGTAGTAAGCTACGCCCGGGATGCCGGAGTTCACGCAGATCTCTCCAACCTCGTCCGTCTGACAGAGGTAGGGTGTCCCCTCCACCCGAACCACACAAACCAGGGCTGGACACAGTGAGGACAGGAGGAAATCAGGAACAAGGAAATTCACATTTTAAGTCGATGTCTCAATCGGTTATTAGATTACCGTACCATTCCATTTTATTGGAAAAATCTCTATTGAATAGTATAAGAAACATTTGTGCTATGTTCTGTTATAAACAAATCGATAGCTCAACATTAGCAAACATCAAGGCTAAGGAAAACATCCCATTATTGCTCAACAGTTCAAAGTCTACATTTACAAAAGGTAACTAAGAACTTTTCTGTTTATTTTATTTATCTCTTCAAATCTGGTCGGGTCATCTCTATTTCCTGGAGACACTTGGTTGTGCCAATGTCAAATCTTTCATCTCCGCCTCCAGCACTAAACACAGCAGCAAAAGGTTAATGAGTGGCGCAGTGTACTTACTTCCAGGCATGACCTGTCCTACATCCTGCACTGTGAGGACGGAGAGTTTCTCCTCTGTGTCCACACGGATCACACTGTGGCTCAGCCCACCCATTGACAGCACCGCCTTCCCTGGAGGAGGAACACCCATTTCTGGAGGCCTGCAAGGCACAGACATTATTTCAATTTAATTTGTCATTAGGGAACATGGAATGTCCTTCAGTCAAAGACATCTAAGTTATTTCTCCTAATTTCTTCGGCCTTTGTGGCAAATAAAACAGAATGATGCAGATTCTCATAGATCAGAGTTCCTCATGCAGCTGGTACCTGTACCATCCTGTACCGTAGTATACTGTCTTTATCAGGACTGACACTTTTAAACTCTGCATCTTTTGCAACATTTCTTGACTCACATATTCCTCATGATTTAAATAGCTTATTTAAAGCACGTGTGTTTGGAGTCTGCCTGATTAGGGTAATCCTCCATTACTCTGCCATCGGTAAAAAGCTGAGACCTCCTACACTTTGTCTCGATGTTAAAAAAAGCACAAATCCCCCTCTCCTTGCTGCAGTCGGATTAAACAGCCCAGTGAGAAAAGAGCGGTGGCAGGTAGATGTTGTTGTTGTTGTTCTTGCACGGTGCAATGACTGCAGCTCACCTGCGGATGGCGACAGTCATGGCTTCTGAAGAGCTGGCACATGGACAGATCACCTCAGGTCGCAGCCCACGTGCCTGAAACACGTTGAGGAAGGCATCGCACGAGGATATCGACCCTGTGATAACACAAATATGCAAACAGTTTTGCACAATAAAACAACAACAATCTCTTGTGGCTCCAGGGTTCATCCAATGAGAACCTGCAGGTGAACTCACATGGGTTAGCTCCGTCGGCTACGATAAGCATGCGCAGGGAGCTCAGACTGACGTCTCTTTGGTCTCTCTGGGCCAGCAGAGACCAGTGCATGTCCCTCGACTTCACCACGGCAACCCTTGCTGTGGGAGGGGATCCAGAGACAAAGAGAATATCATCATCACCTCTGTCACTCGGCAGGACAGCCAATCGCAGATCTGTAAATCTGACAGCAAATAGCAGCACAGTCTGAATCAGTTGGCGACAGGTGACTCAGCAAAGCCCGGCCTACGGCTCGGACGGCGGAGCAGACGGATTTCATCCGGTCTTCACCCTCCGCTGGAGCGGCACAACGGAGTTGGACAAACTAGTCCGTCAATCAACCCTCCCCTTTCACACGTGCACTGAGGATCCAAACAGAGTCAAACTTGGTCTTTTTTACCATTACAGGTACTTA
Source organism: Pungitius pungitius (assembly GCF_949316345.1). NCBI lineage: Eukaryota > Metazoa > Chordata > Actinopteri > Perciformes > Gasterosteidae > Pungitius > Pungitius pungitius. The sequence goes on along the minus strand of NC_084909.1, from coordinate 8,485,696 downwards.
AAAAAGAATTAAGTGTAAACTACCATTTTGCCATGGAGCAAGCTCCCAAAGCAAATCACGTGTATGAAACAATGCACTTAGATAAAACTAGCTGAGTTTCTGCTGTACTGATTCCCTCTTCATGGGGCCTGGAGGCAACGAGCAGACTAACGGTGACAAGTGACTGATGCCTGGGTGGACTAATCCTTACCTTTGTATGTGTGGACCTTCTGTATCCAGGAGAGGGGGTTGACTTTCATCAGGGAGTAAGGAATGCTGATCACGTGCATCCGATTCATGACACTCTGCCATGAGAAACACATGAGAAACACTCAAAGATGTCCAAAGTGTATCATATTTACATGACGTCATTATAAACCAGACTCGATCACTAAGCGAAGCGCATAAAATTCCTCTACATGTTAGAAGGCAGCGCTGATTTGAGGATGTGTTGGGAGTTGAAATCTTTTCTACAGGTTTCAAACTAAAGTTGTGTTTCACAATTATTTTAGAATAAATTATGACAGAACCCTTCTATTAGCTTTACCAGATGGTTCAACACCACTCACAGTGAGAACGCCGTGCCATAACCCCGCCTCTCTCTTGAAGTCCAGGACGTTGGTTATCGTCTCTCCTGCAATTGAAAAAGCAAATTTTAACAAGACTAACGTTTGAAACATTTAACCCGGCATTCATTTTTTTAAACGGATGCAATTCCATATGATCATTATTTTTTTTTAAATGTAATAACCAATAATTCCTGTTTGTGACAGTATTGCATTCAGTGAAGCAGCAAACACATTTGTAAAACAGACCCAGAGAGACTCCCGGGGCTCCTGGAAAAAAAACTGGGACATTGGAGGAGAGGAGGGACCTTACGTTCTCGAGCTGAGTGGCCGCACTGTAATTACACTCTGATGAGGTGTAATGCTGCAGAAAAGGAGCCAAATGAATTATGAGAAGTTGAGAGGTCCTCCCTACCTTCAGTGTAGCCGCAGGCCTGTGTGAGCGCGTGACAGTGGGCCAGCGTGGCTGCGTTGGACACTGTGATCCCCATGGTGCTTCCCTCCTTGCTGGTCTTATACTGAACGAAGGGAACAAGGAAAACAATTTGAACAATTTCATTCCAAAAAAGAATATATTGAGAATACATTAAATAGAAATAAAAATATAAACAAATTGATATTTTCTTCACTGGTAAGATCAATGAAACCACTCTGACCTCTATGTAAGCTATGTCATTACTGGCGTCCCGTATCGGAGGATGCCAGTCCTTCGGAGGCTTCACAACATGTTTTCCATCCGTCACGAACCACAGTAAGCGTGGCCAGCCTGAAGAGACGGAGGCGTGAGGTCAGTTCAAACCAAACGCAACTATACAGACGGAGAGTCAAAGTGAGAGCCCACCTTTGAACGTCACTACCTCCCCCGTTTGGGCTTTGGGTAAGCCTTTCTGACACGCGTCAGTGGTCAGTGCCAACGTGACGCCACAGCTTCCCAACAGAAAGCCAATCTGTTGACTGCCGGCATCCTGCGGAGGGGAAGAGGATCAAAGTTCATACAGGCAGTCGAATAACAATCATCAAAAGCGACAAAATTCACAACAGGAAGGATTTGAGGAAAAATGCGCTGAGGCAGTGGTTCCCAAACTTCATTTGTCGGGCCCCTCTCTGATGGTATAGGAACAAGCAAAGCGCCCAGTTTGGGAACCACTGCGCTGAGGGGATGTGGGAACTGTGTCCTGAAGAGGAAGGACGACGACTGAAGGAGAAACCTTGGACTGAGCACTGTACATCAGAGAAGCAGCAGGCAAGAACACAGTTTGACGGCTTATCACCATTAAAAAAACTCAACCATAGCGGAGATCTGACACATTCACTCCTGATTGGCTGTGCATATGAGCTCACAGACAGCTTCACGCTGAACAAACCACACTGCGCACAAAAGCAGGAAAATGGGACGGATGAACAAGGAAAAAATTAGAAGGGGAGGGAATGGAAAAACTAGTCCCGAGAACAGTTGGCCTATGTGATCTAATATTTTCACTGAAATTACGCATCATTTCCCTTGACACTAATCCATTACAGGCCAGTCAGGAGCCATGAATATTCAAACTGTCTAACTGATGTGGAGCAATTTGGTTCAGTTTGTGCTGGAAACTGGGATGCATCATAACACTTTACAACAGTTACAAGATAACGCTGCTGCTGGAGTTGTTACAGTACAAGATATGGGAAAGAAAATGTAGAAATCGACATACATTGAAGCAAATGTGCACAACTTTTAACCCTCTCATTAGGGGGTCATGTGTCCAGCAGGGGTCACTACTGCCTCTCTCTCAGTGTTTCAATTATTATAGTGTTTGCTTTTACCTTTCTGGTGAGCGGGACTTCAATGGGCACCGGTACCAGCTCAGCCAAGAGACAGCCGTAGAAGGCCACCATGAACATCACGGGGTCGTTGTTGGGGAAAACAAGTGCAACCTGCAGGTGTACCACGGACACATGTGTAGTTACAGTAGGATGCGGAGGGTTTAATATGGTTGTGGTATTATAAAGAAATTACACATTTTGAAAACTGAACACTAAATCAAGGAGGCTGACAATATATTCTTTCCCCATTTCATTTTCAATGCTAGTTCACGTTCAGGGCAATAGAAACTAGGACTTATTGAATATTGTTTTAGGAGCCTCAGCCAAATACCTCAAATGCAACAAGAAATGTGACATACAACTTATCAGCCCTGGACAGAGTTTTATCTCATGACTTACCCTGTCGCCGGGCACCAGAAGAGGCTCATTTCTGGTACTCAGCTTGTTAAGAAGCGTGTAGGCCAGTTTCTGACTGCGGGTCCATAGTTTACCTAAAGAGGTGAAAGTCGAGGGTCAAATCACAACCCCAGACCCTTCAAATCCACATAAAAAAACACACAACGGCTGATAAAAGAGATTACAAAATAACGTCCATGCAGAGACGGTCACTTCTTCGTCCATTATTTGTAAAGAGAAAGAGACAGAATGCATGACAGCAGGTGACATCTCTTTGCATCTCCGGTGTGAATTGGGAGCCACTCATTCACAGCCTGATACCTACCATAGGTGAGCGTGTACACCGGCTTGCCAGCATTGTCGAGGGCCGTCAGGCAGGGGCTCTTGGGCTGAGTTGTGCCCCACCGATGTATGGCTGCTGGCAAGGAGGGAGGCCAGATGTTGACCCCCCCGAGAGGCTCTCCTTCCAGGGGACTCATGTGCTGGCCTTCCGGTTTTGGCTGGTTGGGATCTGGCTGCTGAACTAAATAGGGGAGACCACCAGTGTGAGGCTGGTACACAATATTTCTGTTGACCAATAAATGGTACATTTCTTAATAATAAAAGTTAAACATACGAGTGTAAGGGTTGAAAGCCGGAGGATAGAAAGTAAGTTTGGTTCTGTGCTTATCAGTCTGAGCTGGCTCAGATACCTGCATCCTTTAATAAGAAGTCGCTCCCTTTAGCCCTCACCATCCGCCTCTCCTAGCAGTATATTTGCTCTTTGATTGGACTTCCATCCCTCAGTCACTTTTTCCCCCTCAAACTGCATTGAATTCCTGTAAGCGTAACTCAAAAATGCTTGAAAGATTTGCTAAGAGGTCCGCTGCCAAATAAGACACCTCCATCAGGAACAAACAGTGTTAAGCCCGCTGCCATTTTCAGCTCAGTGTGGTCTTGTGCTCGCTCCCGCCAAGGTCACAGTGTCTTTGCCAAACTCAGGGGGGCTCGTCAATTACCTGCTGATGCATTACTATTCCTGGCACTTTTTTTTTTTACTTCCATCGTGTTTATTCATCCTGGCAGAAAGCCACCCAAAGCCACATGATGGGCTGGTTGGAATGAAGGAAATGGTTGGACAGGGTGGGTCCACTTGTGTGCGTTTCTGTATTTCATAACCACTCCATCAACACACCTGGTGGTCTGAGCCCCACTGTGTGGACAAAAATGACAACCACGGATCTAAACGTGTTCCTTGACTGTTTATTTGAGAGCTGTGGCGAGGTCAACCCGACGCTTTAAGCTGCAATATTCCGCTCAAAACTCCAAAAAAAACGTTGGACGGGTTGGTAACGCTGAGGTGGCTGACGCACTCGAAGGAGCAAGAGGGTTTGAATCAAATCCAGCCTGGAACTGCTGAAGTCTCTGATCGGTATGCTGATCACACCACAAAAAGATGGATGCTTTCTTCCATGAATTATTGATTTTATAGAAGCCATGTAATTACTTTCAAACCAGCTTACCATCCAAAAGCTCCTCAAAGTCGTCGACAAAGAACTCTCGTAACGGCGGTCGCTTCGGTCTCTTCAGAGTGTTGAGCAGCTGCTGGATTTTGGAGGAGACGCGACTGTTGACTGGAACACCTGCACCATGATATTGGAGGGCATGAAAAGAAAAGGGCAGAAAAGGGGGAAATTAACAAAACAAAGTATGTGGAGAGGAAGGAAGAATATGTGGCATGGCAATAGAAATTTAGACAAAAATAAATGAGAGATGGATGGAAGTGAGAAGAAGACGGAAAGGGTTGAAAAGAAGAGAAAATCAAAAAGGTCAATGTGGTGCTCTCCAGAGGACAAGCAGCTGTCACTCACATGGAACAGTGAACCACAAGGTCCATTACAGTCACCTGGAGGTCAAAGGGTCAGTCTTTGAATCCAGATACTCTCTAGAATTGGCTACAAGCCTTGAATGCTAAATAAAACAAAGTGAGGAGCATCCTCGCTTGCTGCCTAGCAACAAAGATGTCCACCATTGAGTGATTCATGAATTGTCAAAAAAGGTGTTTCACGTTCGCTCTGCAAAATCCATAATTGTGGAGGCTCAAACCGACTATAAACCAATGAAGTCAAAATTAATGTACGTTATTTTAAGTATTAAAGTATTAGAAATGCCGAACCAGAACATTGACGCACCGCGAAACCAAATAAAGGAGCACGAGAGGAGAGGAGAGGTGTCTGGTTAGATTTCCCTCACATTTTCGATGTGGATGCAAAAACTATAATCATCATCGGGCAACATTTCCTTTGCATGAATCCATACTTAGTTGAGGAGCGGTGGTCTTTGCAAACATTCCAGACAGCCACAGGAGACGAAGGCCACAGCTGCACGTAGCTCGCCCCATCTCTCTCACTATTATAAGCCTGGCTCAGACAGACTGTGCCGACTTACGAAGGGACAGATGCACAGGGGGGGGGCAGAAGTGTGGGAGTCAGAGTGGCACCTGATGGGCCAATTAGAAAGCCCAAGACACACAGGAGGGCTGCATCTGGGGGCCCTGACCCCCCCCCCCCCCCCCGCCCACTCAAGTGTGCCTGATCATTAATATCAAAACCAACCAGGACCTGCATGTGATGATGACTATGATTGTTACATCAACCCACATCATTAAATGACTGAAGCAAGCACTAGGTCTTTGCAGTAATGATCCAACATGATCCATTAGTCTTTTAATATTTTGGACTTCCCTAGCCTGTGGCTCATTTGTTAATACCGAAGCTGTAATTAAGAAAAAACATATGTTTTTGTTTAATTTTTGGTAAGCCAATTGCTAATGCAGGGTATGAAGGTTCTTAATGAGGGAACATGTCCGCCTGTGGCTCATTGTTGTGTTTTTAATAGTTGATGCACAACAATTGAGGTCTCCAGAGGAACACACTACATTTTCTATTCACAGACGATACTCGTTCATTTATTTCTCAGTTTTGGTTTCTTCTTAAAAAACAACATTTCCAATTTTCAGGACATGGTTAGACACAGTTTGCAGATGCTATAAGTAATAAGCCTTTGCAAAACACACAGGCATCCAATGACTGAGTTCACTGCAGATTTCCATATATCTTTGGAAAGCACACACGGTTAGGACAAGTGCTACACTAGACAGCGGAAGCGACGTCAGAAACACACACACACGCGCACACACACACAAAACAAACGCAGCAGAGAGCACACATAGAAGACTGCCGTAGTGTTGGAAGAGCAGTTATAAATACCATCCATTAAACTGAGGGATCCATCACTTCTCCACTCACAGCCTGGAGGAGAGACACATCAGGATGTCAATGAAACCGCCCTGCTAACGTGACACAACAGTCTACCAGCAGCTAGACAGAGGTGACAGCAGCATTGAGACACGTACTGTTGTGCTACCATAACAGACAAGATAGTATTTCTCCCTCTTCTTTCGCATCACTGTTATTGACTTCTTTGTGAGAAAGGTAAAACAGTTCACATTCAAAGCTCCCTTTCCATTTTAGGTGTAAGCCAGGTGGGCGGCTTGTGCATTTATTAGCAGTGACGACCCAGACTAAGCAGGTCATTCTTGTCAAGAGGATGGAGAGCAGCACACTTATAGATCTGCTGAAGCACCGTTGCGGTTTTCTGCAACCCAACTTACACATTTGATAATAATTTAAAGCTGCATTCAGCTCTGATGTGAAAGGACTGAGGATAGTGGGGAGCCATGACTATCCATCCCAACGCATGACACAAGTTGACCTTATAGGGCAAAGAAATATTTTGTTCAGTCGTATATTTCAAATGTTGTAATGGAACATCCTTTTGGTTTGATTTTACTGGTCGCCCATCTCTGCACAGCAAAAGCATCCAATTGGAAAATATCCGACAGCCCCTCTGGAGACGGTTTGCTATATTGGATGCGTACTACAAAGTGCTGCTTTAATGATGGATGATGTTTGGTGACACTCAATATCTAATAAAACGAGCTGAACCCCGTGAATCAATGTTCCTGTAGCAATCGTTATCAATTGTGTGCTTTTTGTAGTGGCCCGGTGTTACCATGGCAACACGAGAGGGTCAGTGAGGCAGACTTACTAAAGAGAAGACAGAGGGACAGACAGCAGGGGGGGATAGGGAGGTGAGCGGGTGCTTCTGTTTGTGAATGTGTGTGTGTGTGTGTGTGTGTTTGTGCGTGAGAGCAGGAAACTCACCATCTGCGGTCTCCATGACGCTGGTGTGGTGGTTATTGCCCCGGGAAACGCCTCGCACCGAGGCCACCTGGGGACGCTCCGCATGAAGCGAGGAGCGCTCCGACAGCCCCGTCACATCGGGGGGCGCCGAGTGGTTATCTGTGATGAGTGGGGCGTCGGGGGTTGAAAGGTCAAACGCCAAGTCTGTTTTGGGCTATTGTTACCGAATGAAAATCTACTTCATGGTTTTGCAAGCAAACTGATCTGACATTTTAGGAATTTGATTGAGAGGGTAGAAGCCCTTAAATGTTGTCCTCAATTTAGAAAGGCACATTTTAACAAGGTTTTTTTATATGTTTCAGCTCCATTTGAATTTGAACCTCCCGTGATTATGAATAAATGTTTCTATTCTGAAGTTATATATTCCCCTCAGGGCAGAAAATATTAAAGATGTGTCAGGGTCTGGGGATATTGTGAAGTTATCCATTTGTGCTCCCTTTCCTATGAAATATCATTATAGGTGCTTTCGGTCCTGGGTTTTTAATGTAAACCATTTAAACCCTAATTGCTATGGTAACACAGTCTTGTCGGCATCAAGACAGACCGGTGTTAATCGAGGTTACAGAGAGCTGGTGGCTGAGCTGAAAAAAACTGATTAACTTACTACCGTCTTGATTAAATATACCACGTGCACAGCTCACATGTTTGATTTTGACAGTTTCGAAGGCCTTGTGGTCTACTGTTGAGGGGAATGACAGAAGGAATCATAGTTTGTGCGGTCAAGGATCGGAATAATATGGGACATTTATTTACAGCCTCCTTCAGCACTGGTTGCTGCTGGTTTTTTTTATGAGGGCAGCCTTGAGGGGGGAGAGGTTCGACAGTAATCTGACAGCTACTAGCGACGCATAAACATTCACAAGCACACACTCAAACACCCAAGCAAGACGGCGTCTCACTTTGCTGCTGCGTGAGAGACGGATGAAGATGAATCTCATCAACTAGGTTGGGATGGGCATTGCGGCTGTGACACAGGAAGCTGCTGTGAGCCGTCTCACAGGACTGAATGACAGTGAGCTGACAGACCGAGACGACTAATCAGAGAGATGAAACTTACAGGGGAATGAACACCCGTAGTGAGATTCATTGGTCGGGACTGGGGGGAAAAAAATGATGCGTTTTTGCTTTTTAGGGGTCTGGTTCTTAAAAGTAAAAAAACTTGCAAAACGGCAACGGGTAACTCACCGACTGTTTTGGTAATTGTAAGATTCTAGTTACTGACAGTTTCTGCAGCACTTCAATGCAAAAAAAAAACTGATTATAGGCAACATTAGCATAAATACGCTGCAAATTAATGGCCTGTTATTAATATAGAAATCGAGCACTGCATCATTAAAAGAAGACAAGAGCATACAAGATGGAGGAGCCGTGAATTGACGGCGCGTTGGACAGCGTGTGTGTCACTGACCTAGCTGGGTGTGGGCCATAAAGTCGGCCAGCGCGGTAGCGGCGGCGTTCACGTTGAGGGCTGCGTGGGAAGTGGTGTTGGTGACGGACCTCCCTCCCGGGTGGGATGAGGTGGATGACGCGGAGGATGAGGTGGACGAACCCTGGATGACACGGTTAAACCAGTGCTCAACGGCTGGCGGGCCGTGGCCCTGGTAGGGCGTGGAGGTGACCAGGCGTCCCTGCCGGCGGAGTGAGCCCTCGTCTTCCGACGCTGAGGAGGTGTCTGTGTTTGACAGGTCAAGACAGGGCAACGTCACAACAGGGGACAAAGATATGGAGCTGCAGGGTGTAGATGATATGCTGATGATACATTGTTTTACTTATACATACTGGGGTACATATAAGCAAGCGGGATGGCCAGATGGGTTCAATGGAGATGGACGGTGTTGAGCTGAGAGATACTTGTATTATAATAACTGGAAATGTAGCCAAACTAGGAAAGTATAGTCTTTGAGTCTTTGAATAGGTGTGCTTTAGATGAATGAATGTGTCATGGACTTCGACAAAAAGAGTGTGTTTCATATTTGTAGACGACAAAAGAATTAAAAAAGGAATCCGTCTTTTTAAGAAAAATATTCATGTGGCAAACTTTACAAAGTTATAGTAAATGCTATACAAAACTGGTTCAAAACTGGTATTCTTGCTTGAGGAAGTTTTGAAAAAACTATCCTGTAATTGCATAAAATACATAGACAACCAAAAATACCCTGACCAAATTCCCTTTATAATGTTGGTATAAGACTCTGGAAGTGTGGTGTGTTTAAGTTATGCTTGGACTCAAATACAGCCGCTAATGATTTTACCGACACTCCCTTGAGACTTCCGTGAGCAATTGGTCGTTGCAAAAATAGCCACAGGAACAACTTCAAAGCATAGTCAGGATCATTCAAAATGAAAACATTCCATTTCATCTTCCAACGACCCAGGAAACGTCTGCTTCAGAAGCACCACAGTTACACAAGAGCAGGCCAGTTTGAGGTTTGCACTCTGCAGCGAATGGAAGGGCCAAACAGGCTTAAGCATCAGCGCACAAAAAAACAAGAAAGGGTCACACGTGCCACACATAATTCATGATTAACAATGGAAACAGCAGCAACCCATATAAAGGCCTAAATATTACACAGCACACTTTATAAAGCAATGCCTCAAAGATAATGTGGAAAACCCATTACAAGCCAACTGATGCCTAATTCTGCAGCATAATGGATCCAATTTTAACAGCAAAAAAAAAACATATATATATGCACACACACACACATATATACAGTGGAGTGGAGGTCAGCAAGCCGGCTCTCAGAAGATTTGCTAGTCAACTGGGAACTGGCACCAGCTGGGAGGAACTGGGAGGACGAGAAGGAGACTTTTTGAGAATAGATTAAGCCTGTGTGTGATCAGTGCCTGCCTGAGGATGTTCTCTAAAGTAATGAGCTTTCTTGCAATTAATCAGCCTCTTAATCACTCACTGTATGCAGTTACAAGTAAAGTCCATCAACCGAGAACCTGAAAAAGACTGTTAGGCTTTTTCTGTGGCTTTGCAGAAGCTGCCAAAGGAAGGCTGGAGGAGGTTTGATCAAAACATGCTCAAATTTACTGTCTCTACAACCAGTTTACTCATGGGGGTTATGTCGAATATATGAGTCCGTTTGTTATTCCTCTGCCTCAGTCGAATCTCTCTCCGAGTCTCACTGACCTTGACACGTTTACACAGAGGGAGAGGGAAACAGGGTCAGGGAACAAATGCTAGGTAGAAATAGAGAGAAGGAGAGAATGGGAAGGATACTGAAAAAGAAAAAGAGGTATTTGTCTCACATTAACAACAAAAACAATTAAGGATATAAAAGAGTGAGTTAAAAGGAAGACACGATGTAAGATCTGGAGGTAGGGAAGAAAATAAAAGGGAGAAAACTTAAAACAGAATTGCAGTTATTGTTTTGCAATATTAAATTTCCTTTTGAAGCAAACTAAATTGAAAATCTCCATACCAGCTATGTACAGATGGCATCTTACATGTTGAAGCCGCCAGGCTCAATATATGCTTTATCTACGTAGAATAAAGTAAATCACTTTTACTGATTTCCTGCTAATAAGGCTCAAGTGGTAATTGGGTACAGTAGTGCTTTGAGCTAAATGCTAATGGAAGCTGCTATCATGCTCACATTGACAATGCTGAGCAGACATAATGAGTATTATGTTCATGCCAACTTGTAATATAATGCCCTAAACACAAAGTACAACTGAGCCTGATGGGAACGCCATATGCTTTGGGGGGATTCGGCTCTAGACCAAGTCCTTTACTGATACAACAAATATCATTATATGTTGATGGGGACATTCATATCACGATCAAATTTCATGGCGAACCTTTCCAATTGGTGTCAAAAGCCCAAATGTTAGTGATCCCGCCAGCATTGCTTAACATAGTGTTGTAGTTGTTGTTCTGTACTGGATTGAATGACAGATCTGGCAAAGAAGAATTTTTCTCACAGTACTACTGGTTCTTCACAATCAGACATTGCATGTTCAGATACATACAGTAAAACCAGTCACTGCAGTTTGGCAAGATAACAGATGGAAAAGGAGAAGGTCAATCGATGGGTTGAATACAGATACTATCAATAGTTGTTATTGTTGTTCTCGTTCATCTAAATATTGCCAAGCAGCACCATTTGTAGCCAAAAAAAACACTAAATCTCCCACATTAGTTCCTCCTGATGAAATTAAGCTGACACAGTCTTATGAAACCATTTAAATTCAAATCTCAGACCAAATGTTAAAGTCATTAACAGAACCATGCCGCCGTGAGCACATCAATCCCCCCAGCCGTCATTAGCCTTGAAAACTTAGCAGAGCCCCAAATGATGTCGTATGTTAATTTGCACCTATGCACCTCCTCTCAGTAGATGACTCCGCGTCACCACGAAGAGACGCCTCCCTCTCGAGTTCCCCAACCCCAATGTCTGAGCTCTTAATCCGTTTACGAGCTGCACCTCTGTGTCCTCTCTCTTCACCCAATACATGAAGCTCTAAGGCCCCCAACAATTAACTTTTTTTTACACCAACAATAAACCACTGCAGTTTTAAGAGATTGAAAGGTCTGCAGTCGTCAAATCTTGCACGGGTATGTCACCGGCTGATTGAAGATTGATGGAATACCTTTTTTTGAAACAATTGGGAGAAAGTAGGAAACCAAAAAAAAATGTGGGGTCTTGAAGATAACAACCAAGAAAGAACACAGAAATGTGACATTAAAATGAACTGGCCCACACAACCCAAACTGTTACAAAAGCCAGTGAAAGGTCGACATTTTGAGACAATGGTAAAGATCTGATTTTGCGTCCATTATGCAACTCATGTGGGACGTTCTGCCTGGGAATACAGCAGTGAGAACTGAGCGCCTTTTGAGTCAAGGCAGAAAGGACACATTCATCAAACGGCATATTTCACTCCAGCAGTAGCAGAGGCTCAACGTCATCATCTTCCACCACTGGACACAGCGGAGCGCCAGCATCCTACACGCCGATGCTCGTGAGCGCACGCGGCGACAACCCTTTGTACGCATTGCGCTCGGGTGTGTGTTCGTAGGATAAACGCCGCCCTCGGTGCACGGTGCTACGGGGACAGAGGGCTCACCTGGCGGGGTGCATGCCTCCACGGAAGACTGAACTAACACGGATCGTCTCTTGGAGGGCATTGGCATCTTCCTCTCCTTGTACTTTGCCAAAGCTGCTTGGACGGCTTCTGTGTGCAAATCTGAGGAAACACATGCACACGGTAAAGCCACAGCATAACACAAGAGCACCGGGCCAATCAAACATTTAACGTAGGGAGACGTGATTACCAGATCGGAAGCGTTCATCCCGGGTGTTGGCCGCCCGGGACTTGTTGTGTTTGGAACCCGGAAGAACAGCTTGGGAGGAGGCCTGGATCCTGTTGTCAATTTGCAGAGAAGGATCTACACCTGTGGGAGAGACAGAACCAAAGCAAGGAGGGGAACAGTTAGTAAGAAAGCAATCGCCTTCCTCTGAAATATCACCATCAGAGATATGTGCTCTCTGAATATCCCTCAAGATCCAGTCCCCGCAAGCTTAACGCTTATCCCCCATTTAGGCTGCTTTATCTAATACAGTAGCTTGGAGTTGAGAAAGTCCTCCCTGAAATTAAACCAGCCCCTCTCGCAGCTTTCCAAGGCAGGCAAAAGCAAATCACGCGGGCGTATCAGGCGAGGGTTTAATGGCGCCATGTATGTCAACCAGACGACATCTTTTAACCAGAGCATTCTAAAATGATCAAACACTCAAACTTCGAGCTCTCGGTGCTCTGCGTGACGCAAGCGATTATTCATTCTTTTAATTATGCAATTCTCATTTGAGCCTCATTAAGTTACTAGTGGTTAACATCAGAGGGGAGACCCGAGACCAGCGCCTGCAGGAAGGCTGTGGTTGGAGCTGGATTTTTAGTCTTCCAAAATCGGCTTCCTCCTATGCTCAAATAGTGATGTGTTTGATGTGTGCAGGTATGCATATCTCTGTTAAAATGCTGTTTTTGCCGTTCCGAGCCAATTCATTATTGGCAAACCTCATAATAGCCCTATTCTGCTATGATATGTCCTGCATATCAAAGCTCTAAATGCACTCGTTATACGTGGTGCTAATATATTACATGAACACGGCAACTAAAGAAACTTCCCATGACTTTAGCCGTGTGGAGGAATGAAAGGCCTTAGCAGTTATTTTAGGAAGAGTTGAGAGACAACTTTACAAACAATGCAAGAGGAAGCAGTCAAAGCAACAGCCTCTATACCATAACATTGCAATTCATTTGAGAGTTTTAGTGAAAATGTGAAAATTGCTCCTATAGTTCTGTCTCACAAAATGAGAGGCAATTGTAATTGTTGTTTCCATGTCCCCCTTTTTAGTCTACTCTCTGATACCTAATCACTGTATTTTGTTCACGAACAGATAGCACGGTCAATAATACATTAACGCTTTGTGAAAATAAGGGGCTGAGTAATAAACTCCAAACCTCACATGGTCATGTTTTTGCTACAGAGATGTTATACAGGGAACTTATACTTATACAGGGCTTGTTTTTATCCCATATAATCCAACCTGCTGACTAGAGGCTAAATTATGCAGTGGTAGAGACATTAACCTCTGCAAATCCTAATACGCAAACACAGCCGACTGACATATTTTGATGCCTACCACTTTTGGAGGCTTCCTGCCCCCAGGGGAAGTGTTTTGACACAGTCCCATCATGTCATATTCAGCCAGCTAGCTGGCTGGCGAGTCAGACAGACGCCCGGCCTGCCAGACAGCCATCAGCCCGCCCGGCTTTTCAGCTGCAGCTTAGTGGGGATAAGGGAGCTGCACACCGTCAGCAACTCTCGGCCAGCGGCAGTGCACACACACGGGAATGCTGAGTAAAATTCACACACGCTTTGACTTAATCTGTTCAATAACATTCGAATTTTAGACACGATTTTTTAAGGCCCGGGGTCATTTCAGGACACACACACACACACACACACGCATGGATGGACACATCAATTTATTCTTCTGGTCCCATGTCCTTCTGACAGCCCAGCCACACTTAAACCCTATGAAAACAAGCCAGGGCAGAAGACCCGGTTGCTGGGAAGAACACATTTCTGAGACACACCGCACAGGGCCAATCAGAGGCTTGCTCCGTCACAGCCGATGTGGTCATTGGCCCACGGCGCTCTCTGATTAATTTGTAGCACCCGTCTGATGCCTGCGCTTACAGGAGTGGTGGCTGTGCGTCACTTTCTTCGAGAGCAAATACGGACTCGCTAACGACTTGCATGGCGTTAAAATCACAGACATTAATAAATGATGATGATGTGACTGATTTAAATAAATTGGATGACCATCATATAGTACCTGTATGTGAGAGCTCAAACTAACTTCCCTGTGGATACATCGCATCACATGTGAATGCTTGACTTTCACTGTACGGTCCACACATGAAGCAATTGTTTACTTTCAAAGCTCCCAGTGCAGCGCCTAAACACTCAAAGAAAAACAAAGGAAATCATTGTACTCCGCCATAGATCTAACGATCCGGCGCCAAACGCAGCTTTATTGCTCTTGGCACATGTGAAGTCTTGTGAGTACATTGAAAAATAAGGCAGTAAAAAACGCCTTGTGAATTTTAGCATGGAGCTCAGAAGCTTTCAGTCTATTGGTCTCCTATTCCACCCTGCAGCTGTTAAACCCTCAACTCATTCACTGTTGTGGGTGGATCTGTCATTAATTCCCAACACATCCGTTCATCCCACTGGAAGAATATGTCACCCATACCAAAGCCCATCCATGTCTGCCTTGCAACTATCACTTCCCTTTTTTAACTGCTGGGATCCAGACTGAGTGGATTATAAAAACGAATGACAGAAAGCATACACATGATGTATGAGATGATTTGGCCAAATCTGAATAACAGGCCCGTTGACTTAAGTGGAAAGCCTAGAACGATCGGCCCACAACAGACTCGGTTTCCACTGAGGCTCGCCGCTGTGAGAGCGGGCCAAACTGACGACTGCCAAGGACCCCGGTTAAAGAACAGGGAAGCATGAGGCGCATAGACGGCGACTCTGGGGCTAGAAATAGACACCGGATTGCTGTATAAATGCATGTGCACACAGACAAGAACCACAGGCCGATAAAAAGTGAAAACATGAATCTTGGAAAATTCAAGCGTTTTATTGTCTTAGTAGGTTGGCGTCTATTTTTAATTTGGCCCCTACAAACACTGTAATAGTGTTTTTGGCTGTTGAACTGCAGTGGAAATAACAGCAGACCCGATGATAACAGAACCGCTGTTGAAGAATGTAGGGCACAGCAGCAGATCCATCAATCTAACCAAATTAGTTACATAGATGTGTCCTACGCATCCACACCCACTTTGTGACCAATGGTGATGTTCCATCTGGCAGCTTTTGTATCAAAAATACTCAATTCAATACACACAAAATAAATCTACTTCTAAACTGGTCAAGTCTTGGGGTTCAATGTTCAATTCGTCTTTCTTAAAAAAAAAAACAATTGTAGAAAGTGTCCAAACGAAGATACAACAACCATCAATATCCAAATCCTAAGATTCTCGCGTCCCCTTCTTCTGTTCGCTCTGGCGAAGACACAATGCTAACTGCTACGCTAACAGGCAGCCAGGGGGGATGACATGAACCTGTTCTGGGACAGTAAAGGCCCCTCCAGGCCTTTGTGCCTTACCTTGTATCTGAGGGATGTACGGCGCCAACAGCTTGCCTCTTTTCTTCTCGTAGCCTTTCTGAGTGATATCCCCTGCACAGACAGAGATAGAGAAATACACAGAGAGCCAGAGAGAGAGAGAGAGAGAGAGAGAAAGGGGAAGGGGGGCAGAGAGATGAGTCATTAGCTCTGCCGCACGCTGGTGGTGTGTGTGTGTGTGTGTGTGTGTGTGTGTGTGTGCGCGCATGCACAGTGTCTATGGTCCCCTCTGCCAGGCTGGTTGCACTGGCACCGTGGGGCACCAGAGGAGGGTTGCGGTGGCAGATCAGCAGCTCTCACCCAGTGGACGCACACATGCACAGGAAGTGACATGGGACTGTAAAATGTTGAAGAATTTCCAACCGAATACTTGAATGACAACATCGACCAGGCAAGAGGCATTTAATAGCTCATTTGTCTGGTTTCCCTCGCAGTCTTTTTAACCAGAAGCGAGGAGAAAAAAATCCTGCTGATGTCAGCATGAACTGAATCCCCCTCAGTTGTCTCGCCACACATAATTAAGGCAGTCTGTTAAAGAAGATCTAACTGCATGTTATTTTTAATAGCCTTATTTGAAAGAAACATCATTGTACACGCTTTTTGAAACCCAGAATTTAACTAGAGTACATGAAAAAAGTAAAAAATTGCAGATAGATAGAGACAAAGAAGGTGGGAAGGGACAACACAAAGTGATATAGTACCAGCAGGGTATAGAACTTGTGTCTCTGCTAATTGTCTCTAGACTTGGCACAGTGCAGAAAAGACCCAGATGACCTTATATTGGTTACTACGTTGTTGATGAGAAAGTAGAGCCATGTTTAGCCAAAGAAATAAAACCACCAGCTGGACACTGCTTCCTTACTGGTTTCTCGTATTGTTGCTCATCCAAGGGGATAAATTGGTGGATGCCATATAACAATACTGCCACAAGAACTACATCTTATCTGTAACCGTATCAACAGAGGCAATAAATTTAAAAAAAATCGGAATGGTCCATCCCTAATCACAGAGAGGTTGCTTCAACTGTCAATTGTCCTTCTTTTAATAAGTTCTAAACCAGGGACAAAGAATTATATTTTTAGTGAGACTACTGAGCTCACTACTAAAAAACAGTGACATCAAATTCCCAAAAGAATGTTCAAAAAGGGAGAGACCACTGACACTGACGGTTTTGGCTGCTTGTGGTTGTTAGTTGATGTGAGAACGTGAGACTGTGAGGTTGTTTCTGAGTATCAGACAGAGTTGGATGAGGTTGACGGGGTGGAGGCTTTTGCAGACAAAAGAGTGATTGATTCAGAAAGAGAGGGCTGATTGACAGCACCTCGAACACACAAAGCACGACAATGTACATATATGCGAGACCTCTCATACTCGAAAATGAAAATAGAAGGGTCTTGTGGAAAACTTGCCAGTCAAACCGTGGGGATTGAAGTGTCAAAGTCAACAGACACTTGACATGACGTGTGAATTGTTCTGGCAGGAAGCTAGAACTGCTCACCAACATCAACGCTGATTAGAGAGTTCATGCTGGACTGTCTTTGTGCTTTCTGTTCATCTCCATAGGCTCTCAGTGTGGGGGTGGCATTAGGGTGGAGGTCAAGGGTAAAAGGAGTTCAATCGGTTTAGGGTAGAAACAGAACACATAGATTAAAAACCCTCCCCATTTCATGTAATATTCCAATCCCTGCATTTACCTATATTCATTGATATATGTATTCCCCCCATCAACCAACAACCTCTCATGTTGATACATCTTCAATTTAGTTACGTATGGCACTAAATGAATGATTGTGTACTATTAAATAACACAACAGTGTGGAGCCAGGTGTCGTGGGTCCCACTGGTTGCCGCACTGGTCCTGAGTCACCAGCGGCGGCTGAATGCCTCGCACTGTGACATGTCCAAGGAGAGCTGGAGGCCCCGGCAACAATGCGGTGTTGTTCACGGGGCCCGGAGGGGGGTGGGCGGCTGACCTGACAGTGACTCTTTCTGCTCATAAGTGTCTCCGTTTGTACGTGCGGACGCCGGGATACGTTTGTGTGCATGTTCGGAGAGTGCGTGCACCGCGGCGGGGCCAAAGCGGTCCGACAGCCACACAATAGAAGGGCTATTCTAGTCCAGATTGTAGCGAGCGGCCCCGGTGACCGAGCGGGCCCTAGTACACAAGGATCCTGTCGGGCCGCGTCTCAGCGGAGCTAAGCTTCTCCTCGGGGAGCGAACAGCCGTGTCAAAAAATATGGAGGAATGGACTCGAGCAAGGGATGGTAAGCGGGGACCCGAACCGAGAATCTTCAATTGAAACAACAATAAAGTCGGATTACAAAAAGCATGTTGGAACAAGTGTGTGTTTGCACATGCATGCGCTTACATTTGAGTGTGGGCCTATTGACGGATGCTCCGCTTCCGTTCCCTGCTTGAGCTTTGAGTGCCTCTATAAAAGTAAAATGGGAGGATTCAAAGGTCAATATGTATCCTGCCTATTAAGAAAGAGTGTTTTACCAGAAAATGCACCTGGGGGGTAAAGGGGGTTGGGAACAAGCAAATAAAAAACTGCACAAGAGGAAGAGGTGAGAGAGGAGGCAGTTAGAAGACATCAACAGGGGCTCAGCTGGAGGATCTCTTTTTTTCTTTTTTCATTTCCTCAACTGGCATTGTCCTTCATCAGAAGCAACCTCCTTTGTGACCCTTATCCCTCCACGCTAACCTCTTCACCTCCTTCACATTATGCTTTGCAGTCATCTTTTGTCCCCTCTCTTGAATTACATTTTTTTGAACCTGCACTAAATTCCATTTAGGAAAAGAGACGGTCAATCTTTTCACACTCTAAACATTGTCCAGTGTCACTGCTTTGTCTTATTGACTCATATTGACAAACTAGAGACGGGCCTCGCTTCTTCAATCGGAGGGGAAATCCTGAAATAAATAAATTTATAATATATAACTAACCAGTAACCTGCCAATAACTTTCTCAACAAATGTAATTTCTAAATTCCAAAGCGAAATATTCAACTTGCTTCAACCATCTGTATGAAACTTCCAATTTTTATCTTATTTTTATAGAAGAAAAGAAAGCCATCCAAATCTCACATTTGAAGGAATATGGGGTATTATTATTAATTTATCAATTAATCCTTTGTCAAAAATGTTTGCTGCTGATTTTTTTCTGCTGATCATGTGCTTCAAAATGCAGCAAGTTCAATTTCAGGGGGATATCACAAAAACATACAAAAATATATTTCAGACATTAATAAAAATATCACCATGGCGACAATGCTGTTTTTTTAGAAGGGCCACTGCTAATCAATAGACCAAACTTCTGTGTGACAGACGGCGGAAAGGTGGCCCCGCCCACCCTAATGTCAGCTGAGACACCACGCTGACACACAATGTGCTGACACTGCTGCCAAGCCGGCAACCAGGCAGTCTGCCCTTCAAACGCAACAAAAAATGAATATTGAGGGAAGGTAGCATTTTGCGTCCAGGCTTGTGTGCTGCCAGCTGTCATTTAGCATTAGCTCTCGGGCATACAAATGTTGGCTTTGCACATTTGGACTAAGCTTGACATTTTGTCTTTGCCAGTGCATATTCGCAGTGGCCGGTTCATTTGAGGACCAGATGAGATTCATTTCAGGTGAACTATTATTCCTCTAAATGTTCCAGCCCAGAGGTAAGGGTCCACTCACAAGTTCTTCATCACTTGTCTGACAGATGCAGAAAAATGTGCCCAGTTAATGCTGAGTAAGAGGAGCAGAGGCATGAAGAGGAGGCAGATCCACATGTCTGGCTTCCTTCTACATGACAGAAAACCACTAACCTTGCTGCGGGAGAAAGTACAGTGTGTCATGACCACATCAGACCCCTAGAAAAAACAATTTGAACACACAAGCTGAGGCAGAATAACTCACAGCCAGGGAAGCACACAGAGCAGCAACGAGACGTCTTCAGCAGGGAGAGGGAGAGCCAGAGAGAGAGAGATGCGCGGATGCAAGGAGGACGAAGAAAACAGACAGTCAGGTCAACGAAGGCTATCCAGCTCGCGGACTAACAACTCTGTGAAGTCCTGCTGACAGGAGTCAGGCCCTTCAGCATCCTTTGTTTCCTTTCACAGGGAGAGCAGGAGAATGAGCGAACCCCATCTCCCTCGGTCTGCCTTCCCATCACTCCCCTCCCCTCTCTCAAACCCCCCACCCACCACCCCTCGTCTATCCCACTGCCCCCGACACCCCCTCCTTCGCTCGCTCTCACTCTTTCCGTCCCTCTCTCTGAGTCCTCCCAGCTAAGGTCTCCACACACAAAGCCAAAATAGGCTGCAGGATTAGGGTGTCAAAGCAGACCCCCCCCCACCCACTCCCTCCCACATACCAATCTCTCTCTCTCTCTCTCACACACACACACACACAATATACTGTACAAGAAGGCCGAGTTACGGGAAGTGTCCAAACCTCGTCTCGTTGTACAGAACAAGCGTCCTCGCTGACGCAGCGTTGGAGTTAGTGTTTATTATACAACGTGACAAAGACCACCACTCTCAGATGAAGAAGAGAATAACCAGTTGGCTGACATGAATGACATCGTCTCTAACCGCTACGTTGATTCTATCATTCCCACCGTGGAATTGCTTTGTGAGAAGTTAAGCCCGCATTGTAGAGTGAAGGAGAAGCTGCACGGAGAGCAGTTCTGTGCGTTGGAGATGGAGTACTACAGCAGTCCCAGCAGGCTTATCAGCCAAGTGTGCATGTGGGCATTAGTATTCCGTTTTATGAAATGAGACCTATCTGCCCTATGGCAGAACATTTCAATGAATAGCTGCATACAATTAGGCTCAAATACGGCTGGCTAGCACGCACACTAATGAAATGGACACGCACAAAGAGTCCTGCAAGCGCACACAGAGTAGACCATCTCCTCTGCTTCTAGAGTGGAACCACATGACACCTTGGACTGATGGGTCAGTCACCTTCCTTATGTTGGCTTGAATAAGAGGTTATTCTGATGTTAGACACCATACAGAATAATTGGAAATAGAAAAAACTGCAGGTAGAGTGACATCATGACAATAGAAGTTCAACTGCATACTGAGTTGAGCAGATAACTTCAGAATTTCAGTAATTCTTCCATCCATACATGTAAAACATTTTTTGGTTTATCGGGTTCATTTTTGAAGCATTTTGGAAGTGTTCCAAAGTCACGCACACAATGCATCTCAGCTGCAGGTGCCTTTTAATAGAGCGGTCATTGAACCTCAAGGATATAACGGGTGTAAAGCTCAAGTCAAACTGAATAACATGAGCGCAGGTCTAGGAGCGTTTATGCGGCAAACTTCCTACCGGAAGGTTAAATACGGTCAGGGACAAGAGGAGGAAGGGTAAGTGTTGCAGAAAAGAGGGGTTCATTGAAGATGACAAGGAGTTTGACACTGAGAGCCAGCTGGAGAAACCGAAGGGGGGGGGGGGGGGGGGGGCGCATTGGACGGGGCTGTAGGGAGATTTTAGAGACAGAAGCGGGGATAAGGGCAGAAAAGGGAGACTGGGAAAAAACGGATAAGTAATAAAAGGAGGATACAATTATAAGGTAATGACTTCCTCTTTCTTCTCGAGACACACAGACCCATGCTGACACTCGCACACACGCACACACACACACACACACACGCGCTTCCCTGATCCTAAAGCACATGGGCGTTCCATCCATCGCTCCAATCACACCATCGTATTGGTTTTAATTAAGTAGTGCCAGCGAATTAGGAGAATGAATGAACCCTTCCTTGCCACTTTGCTAATACATAGCCACCCCCACACGCACACGCACACACACACACACACACACACTTCTCCATCCCCCAGGCTCTGTATGGCTGGTGAGCAGACAGACAGCGTGAATAATAAGATGTTATATGCAGCGCTGCCCTGCAGCTGTGCACTGATTTTGGGAGCAGACCAGAAGGGGGGGCTGTAATTAACAGTGACAAATAAACACTGATACTCTATGGTCTCACAATAAAGGAACACACACATGTGCAACGCTGGTTACAACTCTCACAAAGAGGTGGATGCTGATCAACTCAAGAGCAGATGACACACACACATATACTATGTGCACAGCTCCCTCAATATTTTCATTGGGCGTATCAAAAGTAAAAAGATGGTGCCCTATTTTGAGTGTGTGTGTTTGTGGTTTTAGACCTAGAATGATTCATTTGGCCCGTCCTCATTAAACCAAAAGGGAAGATCGCTAGTGCAGGAAGCAGGGTCGAGTTCATTAGATAGACGGTTCATTTTTAAAGAGCCTAATGTCTTTTGCACACCCGACGTAGTTGAGGAAATCTAAAAAAGGTACTTTATCCTTCATCCAGTACTTTCAAGTCAAATGTGTCTATGCAGACAGTGTGCAGCAAGACATCTGTGCGACAGGCGTGACCAGCGTGGGAGCCTCAGGGTGAAGACAAAAACACAAGAACCAGCACAACTCCGCCTTGAGCTAAACTGCAGAGGACCGACTACCTCTTTCCACCTGCTTCGCCTGCGAGTGGCAACACAGCTGTACTCCCCCCGGTGTGCAAACGTGTGTACCACTGTCATTTGGCCAACACCACCCCCCCCCTCCGATAGTTACAGAGTGAGCAAATTGACAGTGATCGGCACCAAACGCAAGACAAGAGCCTAACTAGCTGCTGATGAATATCTCAGCCTGAAAAGGAGCTCTATCCAATCTGTCCTCATTCAAAAACTGCTTCCTTTTGTGTGTGTTCGGTACAGTTTTAACTTCACAAAGCCGATCCCCCGCTGCTAAGTGACATGATTAGGAGGCTGCAATCAGGCTACGTTACCGGGCGCTTCGGTTCCTCCTTGGGAGCAGTTTTCAAGAAGCAAGAAATCAAGTCAGACAAAGTCAAACTAAATGCCCTCCTTTCAGAGCATCACAGCTCTATTCTAAAACACAGACCAATCTGTCACGATTTAAAAGAGTCGGAATGGCCTGACGGGACATCTCAGGGGACACGTTAAATAACCCAGGCGGGAAACCGATGGGCCAAAAGCTGCCCAAGTCCCCATCCCTGCCTTAGTTCTTCATTGGGTGCAGTAGGCTAAGAATGTCTGATTATTATTATTATGTTCGTGGTGCGATGGGATCTGCCCACACGTCTCCACACGGCCTCAGAGGTTGAGAGGTTTATCGTCTCCCCCTTTTGGCCCGGTTATTTCCATATCAATGAAGGTGTTTTCACCAGCCTGACACAGGCTGAGCCATTGAGCTCCCTGCGTATACAAACGCACACAAACACCTATGTGCTATACAGACAGGCAGGGTAAGGGGGGGGGGGGGGGGGGCGTCGCTTTGCATAAACACACAAAACAGCCACGGTACCGTGGCAATCCAATTCCACGGTACACGCACACGCACACACACACACACACACACACACACACACACACACACACACACACACACACACACACACACACACACACACACACACACACACACACACACACACGGGCCTTAGAGATGCAGGCTATCGCCCCTGAAATGTGCGTCTGTGTGTCCGTATGCACATGTCGGCAGACAGCGCTGTCTAGTTCTCGTCCAAGCACGCCAAAGGCCTTTTTGTCTTTGTCCGACATCGATGACGGGGTCTTGGAGGGGAGCCTAGCACGCCATGAAAGAACTTCTGCAAATGTGCACAAACACATCTGTGTGGCGAGGGGTCGGTTCAGAGGAAAAAACTGAAGGGCGACGGGAGCATTTGTTGGCAGGCAGCGCTGTTATCGCAATCCCCCCCATTATGGGTTTGTATTATTCCGTTAGATAAAATGTAAGGAAAAAATGACCATCATCAGCTTGTTTGATCTGATTAACCGGACACAGTGACATTCAAGAGAAGGGAAAGCCGCAAATCCTCACATTTTAGTGGGTTGAAACTGAAAAGACACCACTGCAGGTTTTTAGAAGGTGTAAGGTGTCTTTTGTTCAGGTATACAGATGCAATAACAAACACAAACAGTACTACAAGCTGATGGCTCCAGGCTCAGGACAGGATGACCACTGGCCTTGGCTCCTACTAAACACCATCTGTTCCTCTTTCCTTCCTCTCTGCACCACAAACCCAGCGCCCCAAAGGCCCCAAATATGCAGTATTTAACAAGAAACATGGGTTTTCTGCACAAAGAGGTGTCATATAGGAATTAAACCCGAACATTACAAGTATTTGCAGAGGAAAATAATGTAAAGCTGCCATCACTCTATTCCTCCCTACAGTTTGGTTCTCACTCACCTCTTTCGGCCTTCTTCACACACATGATTGCTATTCAATAATTCAGTAGTGTGACACTTTCTCCAACAGGCGACCAGCTGAACTCTGCTGCGTCCCAATAATGAAGTAGAGCAGTGATAGCGCTCTCAAGGCCGGACTTAAGCCTTTTAAAATGTAACACCAAGGCAGAACACCACCCCGGCCCTTGTTAACAAGACCAGAGCTGTCTGGAACATATGGTTGCCCTCAGACAAGATAGTTATTACATAAGGAGAAGAACAAGAAATCCTGTACAAACACAGAAAGTCAGACGGTTTGTGTTTACGAAAAAAGCAGATGGGCATTTGTTGTGTTTTTGTTTAAGAAACTAAGGACTAATTTGAAAAACAAGTGTGTATGTATGTGTGTGTGTACACGTAGTGAACAGTAAAGGTAGCATGAAGAGACGAGTTTAGTTGGAGCACATGTGCAGAGCTCCAGTTCTAATGAGCCCATTAGTCAGTGACACAGCAACCACAACTCCTAACACACACACACACACACACACACACACATGATTTACCTATTGACAGTAGAAGGCGTGCTCTGCCCCTAAGCTACAACCAGACCAACATTAGCGTGACACGTCCATTTTGTGGTGATAAATAGACACGCACCAGGAAAACAGCTTGAACAGTGCTCCTGTCGAGCAGGCTTATCGTGTCAGGCGATAGGATCTCGTCCAACCCCACCGGAGTGCACGGCAAAACTAAAACAGTGGTGGGCTTTAGTTGGATCGGTCCAACAGAGGGCGCTAGAGCGATGCGTAGACTTCAGGCGTCCACCTGGCGCTCATCTGACCGCCTTGTCCTTCAGCTGATCTAATCTACTCTCCTCCCTTTTTCTTCTCTCCTCCAATCTGTGCACACACACACACACACACACACACACACACACACACAGTTGGATTACACATGACCATTAAAAAAGGGAGCTTTTTAAGTGCCTTTTGTCATCCTCATCCTCATTTGTTCAACCCAAATGTTGAGTCTAGTACAGCCTGGGTGTAAAAAGAATAAGAACCATTTTTCAATTTCCGGAGCATAGCCGAGAAAACTCTCATGGATAACACCCCATTACACCACTATTTGAGACTATTAAAAGGCATAATTTCCCTGTGCGGCTTGAGGTGGCTCGGTAACCAGCGTGTGAGTCATTGTGTGTCTGAGCGCCAGCAGCCTTTGCATAGAGGCAAATGCAGTCATATATATGGATTGGCCAGGATTCAGTCTATGCATGAGAAGTGGCAGCACTCAGGACATCAATCAGTGGCTTGTATCTGTTGTGTGTATGTGTGTGTGTGTCTAATGAGAGTGCGCCTCGAATGAGGCTGAGCTCTGTGTGATCAGAGTATTGTAAATATCGTATATTCTACAAATGTTATTGCAATTGTGCAGTTTTTGTTTGGATCACAGATGAAATATATAGAGCACACTCCATGAAGTTGTTTTCATAGTTACCCAGCATGGATTGGCTGCTATACAAATAAAATACACATCTTAGAAGAGATGTGAACTGATGGGAGCAGTGACTCTCTATGTGCAGCAATAGAGCCGAGAATGTCAATTGCAGACACAGAGCGGTGGGTTGTGCAGGGGGGGAAGGATGCAAAGATGATTGACAGGGCTGCACTCCACTCTACCTTTGAGAGACACAGAGCGAGTGATGCCGGCCTGTGACCTCCCCTCAAAGGCGTCCACAGCTCCCTTCACGCTAATCGGTGCAGCACACTGGACGTTCGCCTTCTGCGCTCTGACTGAAGGTCACCCCTCTCTGAAACAGGTGCAGCAGTGAGGGGTTGTGGGTGTCATTTGGTTGTGTGGATCACTGAGTCACCAACAACCCAACTCATAGGGACAACTGAATAAAGGTAGCACTAACGTCTATGTATCAGTATGACTCAAACTAAATGAAATTAAAATGTGTGCATTTATAAAAGGGGGGCCATTTTAGATAAGACATGTCCCTCGTTCCACTTAGAAGTATTACACAGGAGCAGGACATGGCACAGACCTGAGGCATGCCATTGTAGACCCGTAGTTAAGTCTGCTGTACAATCCCCACTGAAGGGAGATATTATGTGGTGCAAAGTTCAGCTCGTACTAAAAAAGAAGCTATACAGTAACTCTCAGTGCTGCCTGTTTTGCATATATTTTGTGTTTGACTACCGGCTTTATGGCGTTTCCTGGAAAAAAGAAAAGCTCTTCTAAAAATAGTTTTGAGGATGAAAATGAAGGAGAATTTTTTTTTTGCCCTGTTGTTGTTAGTTCTCAGTCAGAGAACTTCCATCTCATGCAACCAAAGGGTGCCATTTCTAAACCACCGGTCTTTACGGTCTACAAAGTGGGAGGTAATTTATTTCAAGCGTCACGTTTTCCCAAATATCTCTCGGTCAGATGAAGTGCAGTGTGTTTCCACGCTGCTCTGGAACCTCCCCTGAGGGTACCTGGCCTTGTCATGGAGCGTGCCTGCCCTGTGCGCCCCTCTCTGCGACAACGGAGGGGAGCAAAACCTTTGAAAGCTTTGGGCTGGTGGGATTCACTTGTGAAGAGGAAGGAAAGAGAAGAAGAAGGAAAAAAAGGTGGAAAGGAACAGGAAAGGGAAGAGGCGCTGCAAGATTGAGGACGGCAAAGAGAGAGAAAAGGCAGAGAGGGGGAAAGATATCGATTGAACAAAGAAGAGACAAATAAAGCAAGACAGGGGGCTAGTTAGTGGACAGGAAAAAGACAGGGGGGCATGTGCTTTGAAGTTAGGGGCCGACCAAAGAAGAAGTGTGGATTGTTGAGGGAAAAAGGTGATGAACCACGATGGGCTCGATGAGAGCGGACTTATTTCTGTTAGTCTCTGCATGTGTTTTATCACTCTTTTCTTAAACTTCATCAGATGTTTCAAGCAAAAGGTTGCCATGGTGACAGCAGCAGTGCTACCCGGGGTCGGCAGATACAGAGTTAGTTTCACTGGGATAAAAAATAAAAAAGTTTCCCTTTGCAGAGAAAACACCAAATTAACAGAAACGAGACCAAACAAATGCGGACTAAAATAAAAGACAAGCCGTCCACTCTAAAAAATGGATGGATTTGTGACGTGCTTCATCCTTTTAGAAAAAACTAAACAGACAAGGTTCAAACTCTGACAGATATGGGGGGGGGGGGGGTGGAAAAGGACACACAGGCATGAGGAGGAGGGGTGAGCCCTTTATCTTTCCTTCACACTCCTTACAGTTGCCAGGCTCTTCCTGTTCCATTGTGTGTAGGATGCCGGCTGTATGTACAGGAAGTGGGCTCTTTGTTTCCTCTCCCCTTCCTGTTGGTGTCGAGCACACTGAAGGGAGCAATGCTAGTGGACGTTGGAGGAAGGGACAACACACGCTGCTTTAGCTAGTAACCTGGAAGCGACTCCCGCTGAACACTTTATGGGACTTTTGAAACACATAAACACACACAAGGTAACAGTGTTTGAGGCTGTACTTCAAACATAAGGGGCCACCAACAAACGGGAGGAGGCATGTTCAGTGTATGCACAGATGGGGTTGATGCCAGATACTTAATATGCAGACATTTAACGCAGGCACACAGGCAGACAGCCACATGGCGGACATTAAGGTCCAGTCTGATTGGACACCTGATCCTTGTCGATTAATTCCATCAGCTTCACGACTCATCAAGGAAGGAAATAAATTATCAATGGCTCTCAGCAACCACATCTGTCACGTCAGCCCACTCCATTTTCCTCAGGTTTATTATCGCTGACATAAAAGCCTCCGGAAGAGAGGATCTCTCCTTCATCCACCTCTTCACTCCCCGCGTCGCCCATAGCCGAAAACAGAGGGAATCCATCGCAGCTAAAGAAGAAGAAACCCACTCCTGTCTTTGCGACGGTGATCCTGTGGATGAGCCATAGAGATCACCGAGTGGCCTTTCACAAAAGGCCCTTCATCAAACGTCCCTCTCCAATCACATTAAAGACAGGTTTTAAATGTACAACAATAAACGAATGGATTCTGTGTGGTTTCAGTGGGATTTCACACTTTTACACTCCATTTGCACAGGGCTGTAGTTTGCTATTAGTGCATCTGCCAGCAGTCAGCAGAGGGAGAACTTGCTCAAGCCGATACGGCGTAACTTTATCTGCAATATGCTGTATTTGCAGATTGGTGTTATTGTTGTTCCACCGTTCCATTAATTGGCACTTTTTTTCTTTTGCATTTGATTATCACGACAAATGTGCACAGTCACATTTTTCTTTGTGACGGAACACAGAGCGCAGAGAAAGAGAGCAAGAGAGGTCAAGAGGCTCCCAACAGCATCCAGAGAAACGAGTTTTGCTAGATGGACGAGTCGGAGAGGTAAATGGCGGAGAGACGAGCACAGCGAGGCGAAGGAGCGCTGAGGCGGGCGCGAGCTGCCGTCGGAATGATTGATTGGAAGAGAGCAGAGCAGCGACAGGCGGGCATCATCCGATCAGCCCCATGTTTCATAGAGCAGGGCAAGTGTCTTTGTCTGCCGGCATGCAGAACTCTCTGGAGGTGAGAGGCAGTGAGAGGAAACCTGCCGTGTTCTCAGACGCGACGGGTGGTTCGGGGACCCGGCACATCTCTGGGTGGCAATAACAAAGATGGAGGACGCAAGAAGACTTTGAGCTGAATGCTAAGGTCAGCATGCTAACATGTGCACACTGACAATGCCAACGTGCTGATGCTGAGCAGGTATTTTCAATATGTTCATCCTTCTATGTTGGCGTGTCAGAATGCTAAAATTTGCTAGCGCGACACACAAAGGTTAAAATACGTAATCCTCCCGTATTTGAGAATAAAACAACGCGTCCCGTTTTTAATCAATACGTGACACAAATCCGATGTTCCTCTAAGCAAATAGCGTAATGGAAGATGCTCAATGTTTTAGTCGCTTCAAGCGGCCCTATCCCTTAGTGTCTGTGTGTGTGTGTGTGTGTGTGTGTGTGTGCCCGCGTTGTGACCTGGGACACACAGTTTAAAATGATGAGGATGTGTAGATTAGACCAGAGGAGACAGCTGGGCCCTTGACTTCGGTCCATCTCAGCTGTTTATGAGAGTTAAATGGAGTGTGATAATAATGGCAACTAATCCGAGGGGGTTGACAGGAGGTTAAGAGACCTTGATTGACTCGGGGTCAACGCAGCAGGAGAAGAAAGGGAGAGAGCATGTGTGCGTGTCACCTAAACCCACCACAAACAATAGCACACAAGGAAACTATATTGAACCGGAACGGAATCGGACCGATTTCTCCTGATGCACCACGCGCATTCAAATCAGGTTTTTTCAAATAAATGTGACCAGAAAGAGGAAGGGGGCGATGTGGGAGGCTGCGCTACACGGTGGGTGGTGGCGGTACACCGTTTCTCTGCTCTTTGATGTCTTTTCCCACGGGACCCACGCAGAAAATGCGTCGTCCTCCCTCCTTTTCCCTGCCAGCTCATTTAAACCCGTTTTCCTTCTGTCTTTCATCATCCGTCTCTCTGCCTTCCCTTTGTTGTCACATGACCTCGCCGTCTACATGTTGAGAAACAGCGAGGGGGTCTTTAGAGATTTTGTCGGTCCCGTTTGACTATTTTTTGCCTGTTTTGTTGATTTTGCCAATTAGTCAATTGATGGAATATTGGCTAAAACACTAATATTTTTGGGCATTTTGAAAATATATTAAACACTTACATCTTAAAAATCATTCTGGTTATAGTTTCTCAAGTGTGTGAATTCTATCTCCACTAGTTTGTAGTACAGCAGCCATTGTTAAGCTTTCAAAACTTCCCGGTATATTCAACTATAGACTCTCGAAACTAAAAACAGAAAGTTTTACTGTGCCGAGCTGACTGGGAATCTATGCTCTCTGTGAATGGACAGTGGAGGGAGTGGGAGTTAATCAGCCGTTGCTAAAAAGAGGAAATCCTCCCATTTCCCATCTGCCACCTGTCATTCATTCAGACACCTGCCCCACCGGCTATGTCTCACACGCACACACACAAAGCAGAGAATGCTTCCAGAAACGAGATCCCACATGACGACATGAAGACGCTTGCATTCTGAAAACAGCCGGCGGGAAGCCTAAACAAACGGGATAATGCATGCGTACACACAGGCAAACCCACATGCCTGTTTGCACATGCGATAGGAAACACCTTAACATAACAGGCAGACAGAGGCAGAGTGAGATGTGAACACTACAGGGGAACGTCGACACTCAGGCCTTTGGGCCCCCCCCCCCCCCCCACACACACATGCACACACACACACACACACGTAATTATACACATACAGTGCAACGGAAACCATCGTTTGACTTAAATACATAATGGAGATGTGGACTTACAAAGGAGGCAATAAAGGAGTCAATGAAAACAATTTTCTTAATATGGCCAATTTAGTTCAATCTTTGAGAGCATCAGAAATATTTGATCACTTCAAATGGTTATTAAATAGTAAAGGTCTTACATTTGTCTTAAATCCATATGTTTTGGGGATTTTTGTCTTACTTTCACCCCTAAAAAATGTCTATGCACCTCTTCAACTCTTTGAAGTTGTACTCTTTAAGTACAATCCTGCTTTATGAAAAGAACTCTACACAACAGCAGAACACACACAGACACACACACACACAGCCCTAATCCTTTGTTTCATGCTTGGATTACCTTCCAAAACACACCTTCAACTGATCCAAATGTAGACTTCTGACTCACAAAGTTTTTTTTATATAAGCACTGATACATCTGTGTTTTTGAAAGCTGTGTGTCGTTTTTACAGACCCCTACCTTGCAGCCATCCGTCGACTCCAGATATCAATGTAGGTTGTGTTTGCTTTTGTGAACTCGGCTGTGTGTTTGTCCTGAAGTCCTGGTATCTGCACTCCTAACAGAGAGTGAAACCAGCAAAGAGAGCTTACAGCCAACTGCTGTCAGATAGATGCCTACTCCCCTACGTGGCCTTCAACATCACAACATCATTTCTTTCCACCCCAAAAAATCCCACACATGCATGCGAACTGATTTGCACACATGCTTTTTTGTACAAACACATGAGCCCGCAATGATTCAGTGCTCAAGTCACACACGCCACATGTGCTCAATAGATGTCATAAAAGAGAAATGAGACCACAAAAAGAATATGACATACAGTAGCTTAATCCTTACCACTAATCCACCCAGATTCTCATGATATGCAGACATAACCTAGATAGCGTGCAGCTTACCTCAGAGATCCCTATTAAAACCTGGCACGTTGCCCCTCAGCTGGTATTATCTCCTGTCCAGCACACTTTCAGAGTTGAATGAGTAACATGAATGACACAGATCCATTGTGCTGGAAGGATTACTAATGTAAACATGTACTCTCGGACTACAGCAGCATCACTGACTCACTTGATTATTCAAATGCCCATCTCTACGCAGGGGCTGGTTTAATGAGGTGTGTTATAGTATCTGAAAAAAAATAATAAATCAAATCCAACATTTCACGTAGATCTATAAAGATCCAAACTCACTGTATTGAGAGTAAACCTCAGTCCAGATCTCTAGCACAACTCCACTGCTGTCTATAAGCCCATATGCTGACTTATATTCTGAACATCCTAATTTGGGCCAACGGATTGGAGATGTAGCAGTGATGCTGATTGACTGCAAGTAAAGAACAACTGCAAAAAAATCACTATGAAAAGGAATATGGTCACACAATACAATAATAATGCACAGTGAAGGCAGGCAGAGTAAAGTTGGACTCCAACAGGAAACAAGGGACGCCAGCCATGGCCTATATCCGCTCAGACAACACACACGAGCCCCGCCCCTTTTTTTAAACAGAGACACAAGAAGAAAAAAAGACACTTCGCTACACGTGCCCTCCAGACATACACAGGAAACAAAGTAACCGACGCAGACAGCGCTGTTGCTTACACTCCGAAAAAACACAGACTGTCCTTTGCGGTTTGTGTTTTTCAACGGACATGTTTGGATTTCAGAGTAAAAGCACAGTCACAATTAAAAAAAAAACCTGCACATTCCTTCAACGCGCCGCACATCAGAGACGAGCGGAGGTTATAACTGCCTTCTTCACTTGTAAATCAGCAATTGAAAAAAAAAAAAAGAATCATTTTGATCACATATGCTCTTCATCAGCAGATGGCAGTTTCTTTTGTCTGTTTCCAGGGTACGCGATGAGCTTTGAAAGAGATTTCGAACAGACACCGCCGAGAAGTTCTAAAAGTGGGGAAACACAATGAGAGCACCCGAAACTATGCATCAGACCCACATACTTCAGTGTGACCATGTATGGTGAAGAGTGTTGCACACAAAGTGGATCTTTAAAAAAAATAATTAAAAAAACTAAAAAAAAACACTACATAATTGGAAAGAAATCATCTGGTTGCCATACCACTTGGTGCTACGCTGCAAGGCGAGATGCGAGCTGAAGTCAGAGATATGTTAGATGACATCAGGGTAAAGGCAGGCTGGAGATCTGCCACGCACATCTTCCCAGAATAGAGGAGGCCCAGTGGGCTGCGTTTCTTGTCTTTCTCCTCGGCCTGTCTTCTTCTTGTTCAGGTCTGTCCTTTGTGTCTTTCTCAAATGGACTCTTGAATGATGTCCTGGAGGGAGTTTTGTAGCTTCGTCTCATCTTTCAGGAGCCCAACCTCCATCTCAACCTCCTCGAGCTAGAAGTGAGGAAGTGGAAACGGTCTTTTGTTTGACCTCAGCCATATGAGCCATGAGAAAAAAAGAAGAAAAAAAACTATAGGACAGATATAAGGGAAGACTGTAATAGGCCAGAATACAGGCCTGTGGTGCTTCTTTTTCTTTCAAGTGGAGGATACCGTGACAGTGTTATGCTCCGGATACCTAATGAAACCACTGTTCCATTAATGTCTCCCACCAGAATGCAATAAGATGAATCCCAAGCACATTCTCTCTCTCGCATCCTCATGAGTTCATGGATACAAAACTGATGTCATGGCTGCCAGGCTGCCTGCCAGGTGTGACCTCATTGACCTTGGCCGGCTCATGTGGTGGCTCTGCAGAGCCACGACGGCACATCGGAGTGACTTTTAGTCCAGCAGCTCCAAGGGGGACACGGACCAGGCAGCTTGGGGGTACCCCGTGCAGGCAAAGCATCCACAACCTCTTTTAGTGCTGTATGACCTTAGTGTGTGAACAGAACCCGCTGGCTACAAAGTGAGCATCTGAATATATCCTGGCCAGCTTACCCAAAAAGATCAAAAAGGTAACGAAACCAGTGCCTCGCAGCGCTTCGCGTTACACAAACCAAGCGTATTTCTCCCAGATTCAACACATTATTTGTTACAGACCAATAAGGAGAGCCTCATTAAAATGCCTTTTAAATGATTCATAACATAGTAGTCTGTATGTCGTTCATTCAGTGCCCTACTAAAGACAATGAATTAATTGAAGCGATTATAAAGAAAAGCACATGCTCCTCAGTGGGGGAGTTCTCCAATCCAAGTTTCAAAAAGGGAACAGCATGCGAAAGTCGGAAATACCAGCGTGAAGGGGAGCCTGATGTTTGATCGCTCAGCTGATGACGGACACTTCCTCCTGCAGTCTGCCTGATAACACTATTTACTCTGGTTACCTCGACGCAAACCTGTCACCCAAAAAGACTTTAATGCACCGGCAAGCACCCGAAACCTGCGAAAAAACTAATAAAAACTGTCGTGACCACAGGACAACGCCAGCATCATCGTCATCATCAACATCCACACTTCCTCAAGACAGCGAGAGAGGAGAAATATGTGACTGACTGAGGCCCTTGCTGACCCGTGACTGTGCTTCGCTTGCAGATGTTAACGTAACACATTCCGGGCTGCAATCACAGGACACACTTCATCCACTTTGACATTCGCCTGAGCAGGCAGAATGTATATGCAAACAGCTCATTCCCTGCATGTTTGATGTAAGCATGGTGGAGAAGAACAACATCTTCCAGGAAAAGAAAAGTGTGTGCCAGCTCGGGATGGCTGGCTGCTGTTCAGTCACACGTCCCCTCGGATAAAGCCCCTCTCTGAAACCCTTATCTGGAGACAGGAAGCACACGGACGGCCAGAGAATCAGAGTGAAATTGTTCCCCTGCGACCTGGTGGTTCGTTACATTCAGCTGAGAACAAGTGCTGTGGGACCTTGCTGGGTCACGTGCGTGTACCGGGGGGATCACTGCGCCTTAAACTGGAGGGCCTGAGATGACAGCTACGCTCTTTTTTTGACACGCGCACACTATGCAGCCATTCTGCCCATCCGTTATCCTGGAATCCATCCCAGCATGCATTACAAAATGCCAAAAGGCTTAGAAGGGCACACCCTGAGCAGGTGGGGAAATTGGTTAGTGGAGCTGGTAAGTGTCAACATATTAACCCCCCACCCATGTCCCTCAACCGTTCACAGATGTTACCAATGACACAAGACCAGCTGGTCAATAGAAACTTTAAACTGACTTCAACTCAGTGGCGAGTCCAGTGGGTCAAACGTGTTCCAAACCGACTTCGGCCTGGTGGGGTCTGACCTGCAGTGCTTGTCTCACACATCTGGGATTCGGATAGTGACTGGTTTAACAATCCCCCGCCCCTTCCCTTGACTGCTATGTGCTACTCTGATGAAATACTTGTGAAAGGAAGCATTGATGATTAATCAACCTCCTGCCCTTCCCCTCTGATCATTGACGGAGTGACCACGCAATGAGTGAGACGATCCATTCCTTCACTAAACGTGCGAGAGAGGGATGAATCCAATTCAAATAGTTTTGCATGAAATGGCATCAATAACCTAATATTCCCCCGATAGCTTGTTTTTGTTTCAAACCGTGTTGAAGGGATATTAGATTACTCTTATTCCAACCATCACATTCTCACCCTTTGTTCTACTTAACCCCAGCAGCTCTCGTTATCTTCCTTTCTTCAGTGACATTAATCCCTTCCCCCCCCCCCCCCAGCCTCCCTGGTTTCAGTCAGCAGCTCTGCTTCCCCATCCTCCATCTCCTCAATCAATTTCCACCCGGGCGGAGTTATTGTCAGTGGTCGAAGCCCCAAAGGGAGCCTCACAGCGAGGAATCGGACAAGAAGACTAAGATTTACACAGAGAAGATAGCGTAGATTGTAGCCTAAGGTGAGCAGAGGTTAGCCGTTATCATGCGAACAAACAGATGGGGGGTGGGGGGGGGGGGGGGCGCTCGTTTGCTGTCAAACACATGAAGCGCATATCATCCCGAAATATTCTGCCAGCACTCAGCGCTTTCCCCATACATGGGGGGGAAAAATAAATAAATAATATGCTTGTTTAAAAAAAGAAAGAAAAAAATCTCCCAAGCCTTTTTCCCCCGGCTACACATTCCACACACGCCCACAATTGAAACTCGGGCGGCCTTTGGACGAGGCGGCATTGCGGCTGCTCCTCGTTCTGCGGGACACGTGGAAGATAAGAAGTAGAGTCAGCTGTGGTGAAATTGTTCTTGCTCGGGCAACACTAGCCGGCTGATACCGTCTGCCAACTGCACTGCGGGCTAATCGGCCTCTAATAGCTGAGCCGGGGTAGGACTCGCCGGGGAAATAAAAGCTTCAAAGTTGCATTTTAAACAGACCTGTTGTTAGATATTTGCAATTAATCCCTGGCATTAGTTTCAACATGATCAAGATTAATGCACATGACTTAATGAGTGCCAGAGAAGTGGGCGGTTTCAGAGTGTGGCCCCGCAAAGGTTGAGTTCCACCTCAGGATGAATTGGACATTTCTTGAGGAGCTCATGAGAAAGTTTCACCGCAGAAACGCATGGAACCTCTTGTTGTGAAATAATCATCTCCAGAAATGCAATTAATAAACACCAGTCCATTACAGCAGACAAAATATCCCGTATTTATGGAACCAGTGGTTGATTGCTACGGGCGGGGCTGGACTTGTTAGCCGATACTTTGAAAACAAATGGAGTGGTTCCCGGGACAAAAACAAACTCTTTGTCCCGGCTAAGTCTTGTAATAGCATTTTTCACAGAGCAAACCCTTGGCCACTCCTTCCAGTCAAAAAAAAACACACTAGAATAAACGGTCGGTTCCACAGAGGGAGACAGACAGGGCGGCCGACGCAGGGTCTGCTTTCGCACTTATCCTCACACACAAGTCAGCCAATAAGGGCCGGACCCACAGCCTAACTCAACAAACAGGCGGTGACACAGAGGGAAGGGAGGGGGGGGGGAGTAGTATCTGTCTGTGTATTCATGTGTACACACGTACATGTGAAAAGCCTGAGGTGATCGGAGATAACGCGTGGTCTCTTTCTCTGACTTTACCCCTGCAAGGGAAAAGTTAGGCCTAATGATGGCGCCCCCCCCGCCGGAGCTCAGCATCAGCCCGGTCATTCGTCTTCGTTGACCTCCAAGGAGGTGGGGGGGGCGGGGGGGGGGGACAGCGCTTGTCCTGAAGCAGAGTCGGTAATGGAGGGTCGGGGGTCAGAGCCCCAAGGAGGGCCCCCGCAGAGGCCAGCAGACAGTTTGCCCTCGCCGCACTTGAAGAGGACGAGGGAGGGCACTGATGGGAGACGCAGATGGTGGAGTTTGGCTTAACGCCAATCTGTTAGTCAACTTTTACGAGCACCAATCTTTGAGGAATCGCTTTACAAGTGAATTAAGATCAAATGAGAAGACTTTTTATTAGTTTTAAACATTCTGAAGGTGGGTCAGCTCCACTGTTGCCATCCTGAACCAGACAGAATGTATTTTTACTACTCTACAAGGCCAGAACAATACGCATGGACAAAAAGCAAAGATACAATCCTGGTGGTTTTCTGCGTTTGGGTTACTGCTATTTGATGAATGTGGAGAAGCACACAGAACTTGTAAAAACAGATCATAAACAAATGTTGATAATTAGTCAGCGCTGAGTTCCCTGATGTCTGACGTAGTGCAGCCGTTTCTGTGTTGAATCCATTCCTCCCCCCTTATTTGTGAAGCTTACTCTCTGGACACAGACTGCAAATAAGACCATCTACATAGACTTGACTTGGAAGGACTTAGTTGAACCTTAGAAAACCACACTGCAAGGCGGGAGCGTACTTGAAAGTAATGTTGTCGTAAAGTCCTTATTTCTTTGTACATTTTCAATAGTGTGGTCAACGTGACATTCGTTCAAACATTTGAGTTAAATGTTCAGAGCAGTTTCACAAGACGAGTGGAGAACTTTGCCGATTCCATTGGAATATACACGCAGCTTGTGTGTTGGAACAAAAAAGCATGGACATGGAGGTTGTGCAGTGAACACACCCTGCTCTTACTACTCTCCGCATCGGTTATCGGGGTACTATGATGTAAAGTCCTGCTGGCTAAATATAAGCCTGGCCTGACCACGACAACAGTAAAATGAAATCTGGTTTGTCTCACCAAATTAGATCAGGGAGGGAGGGAAGGAAGCAGCGACGCTGTCATGAGTTAGCTTTCCGACATTCGGGTCACATGACTTACTCGCTCACTCCCACCACACAATTGCCAATTACGATGAGAATCGAAGAATGCAGTAGTAAGCCTCGGGAGAAAGTTTGCACTGAAGTGTGTCTGTGTGTCATCTGCGCAGGGCATGACACACAAGGTGACCTCTCGGGCATCTGCCACTTGTTGACATTGTTGACTGTCCGTTACTGTTTAGCACGACAAGCCCTGAGGCTGCTTCTATCACACAGAGCGCTGCACTCAATGGCCGACGCGCTCGCTGCCAGGGGAAAGTTTACGAGAGGTTAAACTCATGCCGGCAAGTTTTTCCTCGGCGGGGCGCAAAAGGTGACGACGGAGAGGGGGCGATGAAGAACCATGCTTCCGAGATTTCAGCAACTGAGCCCCCGGCCCTGTCGTCGCCCCCGTGACACTGGAGCACAGCCGGGAGGGAGGCCCCGGCCCGCAGGGCGCACACGCCGGTGACCTCTGAGAGGAATGCCGTGAGTAACGCCACTGAGACGTGACGGGTGTGTGAGTGTTATATTAGATTACGGATCAGCGTGTATCCATGTCATTGTCCTCCCCCCCCCCAGCTGTTTTTTTTATCTCTAGTGTGTGTTGACAAGCAGCAGAACTCTGCTTAGTGAAGTGACAACAGAAGCATTGCATCAGAGTACTTATAAGCAAAAACTGTGCACATATAGAACATTTCAGAATTTAACCTTACTGCGGGTAAAAGGTAAGAATAATGGCTCGGAAGATTTCCCCAGCCACAGTGTAGAGTCCGCTCTGAACTCCTTATCGGTGAAAACATCTGGCGCGTTAGTGGCAGTGCCAAGGGAAACATGAGCGTCATTAGGCCACATACGCACTTTATTACACAGGAATGGAGATCAGACACAGGTTGCAGAAAGGGGGGAAAAAAAGGTTACGTTCTGCCTATCTCTTAATAATTACAGGCGAATAAAAATAATAGGGGAGAAGGGCTTAAGGTTACTCAGAAGCCATGCGCCATAGCATGAACCTGCTCAGTAAAAACCATGCGGCTGTGCTGCAATCAATAAAACCATCTGTCTCACTCCATTTCTCTCTCAAGTGTGTGTAGCTACCAGCAGATGGTTCTGTGGGTTAAAGCAGCAGGATTTATCTACTGTTTGAAATCACAAATGAAAATATATACCGCTATCTGCTTACCTCAGCATTAAAAGGGGTCATTTAGGTATGTTGCAAGCATGATATCTTGTTAGCAAGCCAGACTTTCTATAAGTGGATAGCGAGAGGATAATGACATGTCCGTTTCTTTGTTTTTTTCCTTCTTCCAAACGAGTTGAAACGAGCTCGGCCTTCTCCTTTAACTGCTTTAAACGACATCACCAACGAGCGAGTGATGTTCATGTTCCGGTATGGTTGGTCGCTAATCCGTCGTTGTTTCTTGTCCTACCTGCGTGGTGCCTGGTTTCCGTATATGCACCAACGCGCACTGCATGGCAAACACCTCAAATGACAGACATTAGTTTTCAGCAGTTTGCCTAATGCAGAAAGAGACTGTGCGCTTTGTCAGTTGTGCCTCAGGAGCTTTAGATAGAGACAGTCCTGACTTGCCCTCCCGTCTTTCTGGCTGCACAGGTATAACTTTGCATAACGCCGTTGGAAAAGTCTCTGGAGAGCTACAGCACCGCAGCTTTCCCAGAGACGCGGGGCTTGCTGGGGGAAAAACGTGTTTCTGAAGTTTGGGATTAAAAATAAATAAATAAAAAGCTTTGTTTTATTTTATTCCTTTCCTCCCATATTCTACTGGGACACCTAAGGGAAGAAGGAGGTCATGGGTCGGGGGGGAGGGTGGGGGCAACTTGGCCTTGTTCTTTCAAAGGCCGGGACAACCTGCTATGCGCCTATTTGCTGTGTGTAGTCGTGCCCTCTAGCAGCAAATGGGGCTTTTGGAAGCCCTCTCTCCTCATGGTTAAGTTGATAGGTTGCAGCACATTCCAGACATTTTCTGTCTGTTTGTTTTCCACCAGGAAGGCTCTCAATGCAGCCCGCTGCTGTTACAAAGGGCTCCGTTTGCCTTTGATCGCCACATCACGCCTGAGTACACCTTGTTCTTTCTGTAAAACTTGTTCTTCTCCAATATCTCTTAAATATTATTTAAAAAGTGATAAATTACACATTTTCTGGCCAAAAATAAATAGATCTAAAAAACAGTAAGTAAAGCAGCTGTAGCCAATGGGATTCTCCAGGAGTTCCTCTTTGTTGTGCTTCCTAATCACTTTCTCTGATGCTCACCTCTTTTGCACGCGGCCACTGAAGGTCAAGAGGAGCTAAGAGGTGTTGATGCCACCGGCCTGTACATAATTTAACCACCTACACCAATGAATCATGAACTGCCAGCTCCTGTCGTTGGCAGCCTATTTAAGCGGGATCATCAACACTCTGTGTTGTTTTCACACGCACAGCCATGCATGTAAACCTGACCAGTAGTATGTGAGCCAATACAAGAAGGAAATCAAACCAGTAAGAGCAGCTGGTTGGCTCAAGAGGTTGTATCACTGAAGTACAAATCTTCTCTTATGGCACGTAAAG
This sequence comes from Pungitius pungitius, assembly GCF_949316345.1. Lineage (NCBI taxonomy): Eukaryota > Metazoa > Chordata > Actinopteri > Perciformes > Gasterosteidae > Pungitius > Pungitius pungitius. The sequence goes on along the minus strand of NC_084909.1, from coordinate 8,445,677 downwards.
TACAGGAATACACAACACCATCTCTTTTGCACCCGTGGGCATTGCGACCCCAGAGTGCTCAGGAGGGGATGAGTGTTTTAGAAGCTGTAGAGAGTCAAGGAAATGTCATGCAGCAGAGTGAATGTGCAAAAGGGCATTGTGGGTATGCTGCGGAGCGAAGCATATTGCATCGTTAAAAGCAAGAATCAAATAGAAAATGAGAAAATTCATGATTATATAACCAGATAGGAGGTGTAAAGGACTTAATTCACACCCATTCGCTCCCTGAACTGCTCCATGACCTTAATAACACTTCGGTACAGTTTTTTTTCCTTTGTAGATGCGTAATTCGCCGTCTTTGGTGAGAATAAAGGCAATCTGCGGAGGACTCTGTATGTGTGCTTTGCTGTGACTATGATTGGACAGATTGAACTTGAAACCCCAAGCTCACACACTAACAGCCCCTGCATGCGCTTGCATTTGTTGAGCTCAAAGAACGCGCTCGCACTTGTAGATGGCATTGCCGTGCTGCTGTTTCAGCCCTTATCACCCTTTCTCTGCATCCCTGAAACATCCACTCTCAGATTTCTCCACATGTGGTGAGAGTTATTTTAGGGAAGTAGGCTTCATCAGAAAGCTTTGTACCAGGCATTATTGTTATGTTTTTTCGTTTGGCATTATTGGCTATTGCACCAAAAGATCCAAGAGCAAATGAATACTGGCACACACAAAAGCAGCCAGAACAATATGTGTGAGTTTTTGACCAGAAGCAGACCAAATCCAGGTGGAAGCAAAGGGGATATTTTACCATGGGAACCGGGGTTGGAGGGGGGGGCGGGGGACCATTACACAATTGCAATGTCAAATCAACGTCTCATCTCAAGTTGAAAGGCCGTGCTCCTGAAAATAGAAAGGGAAAAAGGCTCCATATGGTTTTATCTGATGGGGAGGGGGAGGCTCCATAGCTGGCATCAGCTGCCGAGCCTGTGTCTCTATCAGATGGGGTACACAGAGGGTGCCGGATAAAAGATGCGCGCACACAGGTGAGAGGAGAGACACCAGAGAGCTGATGGAGGCAGAACACAAGCCTGAGCAGACGAGTGCAGCCGGAGAGCGCAGTGAATCCTGTGCTGTGTCCTTGAAGTGGGACACGCAGCTCGTTTTGGTCAGCAGATCCCACTGCGTCTGTGCCCGCTGCACTGCTCTGCACTAGATGCTCCACCGAGGACATGCACGGCGTCACAGCCATCGCACACCCGGCACCCATTGAGGACAGGAGAAATTTAAAGAGCTACCGAAGGCCCCTCCTGACCAGTCTCGTAGTTGGTCTCCGTCTAGCAGGGTGGACAGTATGGTGGCCTGGCAGGAGGCGGGCTCTGTCTTTCTACTGCTGGGGTTATCAAAAAAGGGACTTGTCTCATGGTTGGCTTGAAAAATGTTCCTGCTTCCATGTAGCCATATGATTGAGAAAGGTCACAGGAGCATTACTGCAGGAGGCTTGAGACTCAACAGTATTATACAGTGGTGGACACTTGGCTGATGCAAAGACGGAGTCTATGATCTTTATTAGATATGGTGTAGTCAGCAGTCATTGTTTGTTGACAACACCACTCAAAAACAAAGCTATTTCTCTCTGTTCATTTGTTTCTTTAACACATGAATGAGAAAAAGTAGAAGGGTTGTTCCTGTTGAGCCAGCGTGCATTGAGGTCTTCAAAGACGATGGCACGCAAACGTTTCAGCTAACTTTCTTTGACCGTAAACCCGTGTCCGACCTGATGAATTGATGTTGATCAAGCTTCACTTATAGTAGGTTGAGGTGCTCTTTCAGTTGCACTTTTCACCTTCGTCGTTTCCTACACAGTAAAGTCGGAGTGTGGCTGTGTAATCAAATTGGGCAGCGATTCGTGCCACGGCAATAAAGTGCTATGCAATAAACATTGCTGGAATACCACCAGCAAGTCACTCTGTGGTTGACTCAGTTGAGAGGGAATGAAATGACATATTTTCGGCATGCCCACAAAGAGGAAAACTTTTTTTGCATCTCAAGTTTCAGAGCATACTTTTTCTCAATGTTAAACGCTGCCTTATCAAATACTTAATGGCTTAAAACAGTAAATCAATTAATGATGATACAGTAACCATCGTTGAAAACCCTAAATTCACAAGGATATCAAAATCACTGCTCTGGAAAGAAAGCACTGTCTGTGGACTCTGAAAGACCGAATGGACATATTTCTTCATATTGCGATCCAAGGTCACCAAATATTCACGTGGACAGGATGTTGAAGAGCGCTCATGAGAAAGCAAAACAGGGCGGACCTGCAGCTTTTCCAAATGCAGCCGATCCGCCGCGGCAAGAACCGCTGATGTGGATCATCGTTGGGCTGAAATCAAACCGCTCTTGTGTTGTGGTCAGGAGGCCCTTTCGACAATCCACGTGCACACAAAAGTAAATGGAGCAATCACACGCAGGCGCTCCCACGTGCGCAGACTCTCACGCGCGGAGCAGACGCATGGGAGAGCAGCGCAACAATCTGAAGCGCCGCTCCGAGGCACACCCTTGAAATATGTATGACCCTCCACGCTCTGTCATCCGCTGTGGCGGTGGGTGTGTGTGTGGGGGGGGGGGGGGGGGGGCGCAGAACTGTATAGCTGCCTCTTTATCTCCAAAACTGGACTTTGCCGAGCAGCCCCGGCGGCCAGCCGGCTCGCTCCGAGGCTCAACATTCCTCTCTTTCGGGTCCTGTTACGGAGCTACCCGGGCAGCTGTGTACAAAGTCCCTTCAGTGATCGTCCGCCATCTGACGTGTTCTCAAAGCTCTTATTAATGCAGAATGTGGTTTCGGCATTCGTCGAATGCTCGGCTTTTTGTGCACAACAATGGGCTGGCCTCACTGGCCGAGCCCAGTGGAGATTGTTTGTTCTTGAGTTGGCGGTGACCATGGAGAGGAATGAGTCAGGAACAAAACGCGGTGCTTCCCTGATGCCGTCAGGTCCATCCTCAACAAACTCTGAGGTCAAATCGCTCTCGGTTTCCTGTACACTCATACTTTCCAAAAGGGGATTTCATGAAACTGCTGTCCTCTGAAGCGATCGACAGACTCCACCTTGTACACAGGTTTATGACAGAGCAAAATATTTCAGGGAGTGCTGGAATTGGGCCCTACAGTAAATAACAGCAAATAAAAGCATAGGGGATTCTGCCTCACTTACCGTGGAAAACGTTGTCAGGGAAGTACATGTACAGTTTATTAGGGGAAGCTAAAAGTTCCTTAACCGTAGAAGTGTCAGACAGCTGCCGACTTGTTCTGTGAAAATAATCACCCGCAAGAAGGGCGAAACTAGGAGCCTCGGGTCATATAAAAGTTGATCCACTGTAAACTACAACCAATTAGAAACCTGCACCAAACTTGAATGAGAAACCAGTATGTTTCAAATTGAAAAGGTTTCACACACCATCATTCTTCTTTTATTTTGTATTCCTCTGCCTGTCTATTTCACATGGTGTACTTCAAGTCTTGTAATTTCAGACTAGGGAGAAATGAAGTTGGACGGAAAAAAACGACTCTCTCCCTGCAAATACAACTAAAGCTGATTATCACCGTCTTGTTACCGCAGCAACCAGCACCTGACAACGCCTGGTCACCTCATTACATCTGTGCAGTGAGTTTCCTCTTTGTTGAAGCATAAGGTGGAACTATAAAGGTTCATAGCACAACCAGATAGGACATAGATTAGGAAGAGGAAGAACACATGGATGTACATAAACCATCTCTGGATAATCTAACATATAAGGACTTATAAATAACACCTCAAAGCAGCAGCAGACCATTTTCTCTATGAAAACAAACAAGCCCCACTACCCAGAGACCTGCTCTCCTGTAAAATGTTTGCTGAGCGCGAGGGGGGCGAAACAAGCGCAATGACCAACCAGAGGTTTGGCACTTCCCCAGCAAACACCAGCACTGGACTAAAAAAGACTTTGTAATCAGAGGGTTGGGAGAGCAAAACACAAGGGAGGAGGGAAGAAAACCAGAGAATGGAAAAGAGTGAGTGTATGAATTACTCAGCAGACAAGTCTCTCCCTCTTTCCTCCCTGCAGAAGATAATGGGGATCATCCATCTTCTTGCCCTCCTTTGAGACCCATCTTCAGACAACTCATGGGCATCCAGGTCAGCTGAGAGATATTACGTGTTCTCTCCAGTAACTCTGATGTGAAGAATTTTGGTAGAAGAGGGTTTTGGTAGTCATTTCTTGGGGAAAAGCAAATGCACTGCATTCTCTAGTTCTATCTCACTTTACCAGACAAGAGTTTTTTTCAATCAGCTTCTACTGCGAGTGGCAGACTCTGAGGTGAACACACAAGTCTTAGTTGTGGTTACTCGACATGAGATTTCGGAGTTGTGGGGCAAGTTGAAAAATCTTAAGAGGTGATGTCACACGTGTCTGCTCGACAATCGGGATTTGGCAACACCGGATACTGATGACAGCTGGTGGGTTGTTCGGTTACTGTCCATTAATTCGCATCCAACCACAGCCGCATGTTCCCAATGAAGCCAATTGGCAATACTTTGGACTTTTAAACCCTTTATGGAATGTTAACAAATTCTGGAAATACAAAAATGTGCTTTCTATCCAAGAGGTTTATTAGAAGATTGTTATCTCACTCATATACTATGAGAGCTGGTCTGGTTCTACAAAGGAGTCAGAATTAAACTAAAAGCACCTCCAAAGGCTCACTCAATAATACGATATATTTTGCTTTTTTTTTTGTTTAATCCGTGCAAAAAAAAGTGTTAACCAAAGAAAGCTAGCAAGCACATTACGCTGCATGTCAAACCATTCCTTTAAAAAATGATCCCTTTTCATTTTGATTGGTGCTTCCTAAATATGAATATTTGATGATATGATAATATAGAAAAATTTGCAGTGACTTTAAACCTAGAAAAGCCCTTTTAATTACATACAGTCCATTCTCCACCTTTAAATCAATTCCAGGTTTAAGCCTGTGAAGGTATTCAGCTTATTTAGTAATCCTGCTTCACGAGGCCGGCCTCAGGCGCACACAGTAAAGTGCTTTTCAAATCATTAAACACACACACGCACTGAATAAAAGTGTGAACAAAAACAAACAAATACTACAGATAAAGACATAATTTACAGGTGTACAGGCTATAACGAATGGGTTCTAATTCAAAGTAGAGTGAAGTAAATTAAACATTTCAGACACATGTTTAGCGAGAAATACAACTAGAGCTAGACGAATTGAAAATGAATCCCTAGAGGAAACAGCATTTGTTACAACCACAATAGCAGCGCACAGGTTGTTTATTTCGCTCATCAGCAGCCCCAAAACTGCTGACGCTGGAATATTATCGACCCGAACAGCTGACTTGTCTCCGCTGCTAAAGTAAACATACATGACGCACCAGTTCAGCTTCATGAATAATACATTATTCACACTGACACACCTATTGGGCCCCTCGAGCAGAGAGACGTGTCACTTTACTGTGACGAAGAAAAGCTTGACTTTAAATCCCTATGAGCCAAAAGCTCAACGAGAAGTGAAGAAAACCCTGCAGGATCTGCAGGCTCTCATCTCCTTTCAATAAAGTGAGTTGTCTGTTCTTTCCCCCTGAGACAGGCTGTAACGGGGAGAAAACCAAAGGGCATCATTGGAAGGTGAAGAGTTCACAGCCGCGTACTGGGATAGGGTTTCACAGAGAAAGAAAAAAAAAGGGGGTGGGGGGGTGATTTCATTTTACGCTGAGGGGGAATTACATTTTCTCCTTTGAGAGGGGACAAAATGGAAGAAACATGAAGTTATGCAATGAGGCAGTGAAGGTGAGAGACAACAGAGTGCAGAAGGCAACGGAGTCAGGGACGTACGGCTATCAGAGCTCCAACATGGCAGGATGCGCCTTGTGGAGAGCAGGAAGAGGAAACTGGACCGATATAGATTTATTTGGTCGCCGCTGCGGAAAAACATGCCTGTCCCATTAGAGGACTCTGTGGCGGTTAACGTGCTTATCGAAGCGTGCACCTTCGGTCTATTCCTAACCGCAGATTGGGTCATGTGAGAAGAGCTCATATAAAAAGGAGCAGTTAAAGTCGCAGTCTCATTGCACAAACAAGAGAAAAGAAAAGCTTTGGGAAAAAGCAATTAATCATCTTTGCCATCATTTACTGAAACCTTTGTAGGCTTTCAGGACAGCATGAGGATGAGGCCAGCTTTATTTACGCTCTATATTCAAATATCGTCCCCCTGGGCTATAAAGTAAAGCGTAACAAATCCTATCAGTAGACTTTGTTCGGGAACATGATGTCTCAAGTGTTTTCTGGGAGTAGGTAAGAATGATAGCTACGGGACATATTTTAAAAAGGGACCTTTTGGTTCAACCACAAGTTGTAAATTATGTTCAGCATAGAGGTATGCACATAAACAAACATACAGGTGAGCAATGTCACCGATAACCTCGGAAAAACCTCACAAGGACCACAATAAATCACTCAGTTACAACCAAAAGCCTATGAGGCAAAGCAAGGACATCCATCCTGATTTACCCATTCAGAGAATCGGAATAGTTAGTAACTTAACTTTCTTTTTTTAAATTCACTTGAAACGAGGAAAAAGACAATTTCGGTGGAAAAACCGATCCATAACAGCAGCATGGGTGTGTCAGCTGACGAAACACCCATTTGATCAAATGGGCGATTTGGAGTCTGAACATTTGCTCTTCATTAGGAGGTGAAAAAGCACAAGAGGACAAGCTCTTAACTTTAGTCTTCAGAGCCCCTCGTGCTGCACGGGGGTAACACACTGGAGAAGTTGGTGAAGAAGGAGGTGCTGCGGTGGGACTCACAGGAGCACGGAGGCATCGGTGATGCTGGCATTCAAAACATGAGCGTTTACAAAACGCCGAGAGAAAGGGCGGTGGTTCCCATCCCTGTCATGTCCATGAACCATGTTTAGAAAAAGACCCCTCTCCTCATCTTACCCTCAGAGAGCTCCAGCTCCAGCTCCGCCAGCTTCTCCCGGACCTCCGCCGGGAGGGTCATAGCGACAGCCGGCGTTGGCTCCAACATCATCGTTAGCAACCCGGTGGAGGTTCGCTCAGCCATGGTTAAAAAAAGAAAATAGAACAGAAAAGCACGGCTAGGTCCACCGAAATGATGACAGTGCCACTAGAGATTTAAAAAAATGTAATGAAATAACCCCCCAACGCTCCCCTCACTTGGTTTCGGCTAGCGAGGGCTGAACTGGGTGTCGCTGAGCGTCTCTCGCTGCGAAGCCGCACAGATGTGTGAGAAAACGTCTCCAACGGTCATGACACGGCTAGCTGGGCGGCTAGCGGACACGCCTGGCTGGCTGCGGGTTTCCACGCAGTGTGGGAGGACAGGGGAGGGGAGGTCCTGCCGCTAGTCTCCGTGGCCGCTGTCTGTCCCTCGGCACTGGCGGTGTCCTGGCCGGCTGCTTCCCTTCAACTGCGGAGGGAACTCATTCAACTCCTCGCTCGCTTCCCACGGCGCAGTCGCCATTGCATCATAGCAACAGCGGCACCCGACCGCGCGCGTTCACGAGTGCCGCTCGTGTGCGTGTCTCCTCGTGCTCGCGATACTCGCCTGCCTCCTGTTGTCACAATCACAATACCGGATTATCTTTTTTTTGCATTTGTTCATTTCTTGGGTGTCACACAACGTTATATACCATACTTTATTGTATTGCTATATTATGTTCACGTGTTGTTCTACACAAATTATACACATATTTATGTCTACAGAAAAACGGAGAACTAACTAATTATTCATTCACTGTCCGACGCCCGATCTTAGAAATATTTCATATTGTCTGGATACAATTATCGACATCATAATATCACTAATCTATCCCATTATCTACAGATATAAAGAGCCAGTGTATAGACTGAAATGTAATGTTTGTTGAAGTTTATATACAGTCACCTTCGGGCGAATTATATAGTCAAGTTGTTTTAGAATTCAACAAAATAAACATAACTTTCATCCAAAAAACTCTTTTTAAAATGAGATCCTTTCTCCCGAACACTAATGAAGCAGACACTTCTCAAACATATTAGTCATTTATTTCCACACTTGATTACATTTTAGCCAACGTAAATATTGGTTTTAATTATAAAATGTTCAAAAAAAAGATCAAAGTCAAACTCCGAATGCAGATTATAAATCCTAAGGTAGTTATAGGGAATAACAAAAAAAAATATAGAAAAGTACAAAATATATTAATTGTAACAACAGATCTAACAGTAATAGTAGAGCAAAAGATGTACTTCGTTCAACCAATTCTTCACAGAGGCTAAAAAGTCTAATAATTTTAAAAAAGCGGTGCTACAAACACGTTTAAGCTGACCTGGAAGAGGTATTTCAAAGGCAATTCAGATTAATGCTTCAAAAAAATAAATCAATTACATTTGATAAAATGACAATTGCATATTATAAAAGTATACAGTTATTGTCTTTTGTATTTATTTACTTTTTTGTCTTGCATTAATCTATTGCGAGGCTCTGAAAAAAGTAACTTTCAAACATGAAATAAATAAATCAAAACAAGCAACAAACGAGTATACGGTTCCTTCAACCAGCAGGTGTCACTGCATGCACAGTAAAAAAAAGATGCATGTCCTTCACAGGCAAGTAATATGCTATGTAAATATGTCGCTGATGGTGATTAAGCGTTATATCATAGTGATGAATACACTAATGTAAGTAAAGCTCTTTCCTTAAAGTATGTTTCAGCTCGATGTGGTAGTGTGCTCCAGGGTTCCTCTTGTTATGTTCAAAGATGGCCCCATTCACCTCTGTATGAACATCCAATAGATGCGTTTTCCTGTTGAAACACAAAACATCTGTTTACTCTCAAGGCAAACATGAAAACTGTCTGATGCTTCACGTTTGTTTCCCAGTGTAGGCCCCTTACCTCCTTTGACCTTTGTGCAGAGCGTCTCTCAGGACCTTCAGGTAAACAGAGCTATGGTCTCCCCGCTCCAGTTGCCGTTCACCCGTCCAGCAGTGGCTCCAAAACACATCTCCATCCGTCGGGACCACATCACACCTCGACAGTCCGCACCACCCGTCCGTCTCCAGATCCTCGTCCCGGTGCTGCGTCCCAGCACACTGCGGGATCTCAGGGATGTCGTACCTCTGGATGAGGAAGACCTTGGGCTTACCGGCCAGCGCGGGACATGCGTCTCCATTGAAAAGACGTCTGACGTCGTCCAGATGCAGACCTGCGCCGTAGGAGTCCGTACCCAGGAGATGGTTGGCCGTACCGCGGCTGATGATGCAGCAGACGAAGCAGTCGCCTCTGAGGTTCTCCCTCTGGCTGAATATCCCTCTGAGGACCGAGAAAGCTTCGGGCCCACTCAGCCATCTGTGCAGGAGCACGTTGAAGTGAAGAGCCTTGAATGTCTGTTCCAGCGTGTCTGAGTTGGTAAGGAGAGGTGAAACAAAAATAAACTTTAAGTCTATAAGTTTGCTATCAGACTAGGGCTGACCCAACCCAAAGAGATTCCGTATCAGATTAAACAACACTCTCCTCAACTTTCTCACCCGGTTTTGATTTAATAATTGTTCAAAGGCGACAAAGGGAACGCAATACGCTTTTTTCTTACACTCAAGGCAGGTTTCAAACCTCTTATGTACGTAAGAAAAAAGAAAGAAGTTGGTCCTCAAACGAGTAGCTTCCCTGAAGACTACTGTGGTGACCAATGAGTGCGCGGGAAGAATACACGCAGGTTGTAGGTAGACCCGATCCTTACATTCAAGGCCAAGTTAAATGATCGGATGAGCCTGCAACTGTGTCTAACCAAGAAGTTTCTCTCTTCTTTCCTTCCTTCCTTTTTATGGTCAGAATTTGAGTCATTAATATTATTCAATGAAATGAACTAACCAAACAACAGCGCAAAGATCTAATCAAACAAAACAAATACAAATAAAATCGTCTTAGTATTGGTACTTCAGTCAAATAACTGAATGTTTATTCCAGCAGTGTATGTGCAAAGTGTTTTGTGTCTCACCTCCATCATTACCCACACAGTCTATGATAACACAAACTCCTCTGGGATCAGTGTTACATTTGTAGAACTCCAGTTGACTCTGTAAGGCAAAGGAACAACCAAAAAAACAGTTTTATGAATGCAATTTACTAATTCAACACACAGGGGGAAGACGGCACCGATAGCGAGTGAAGACCTTACCTGCTCTCTGTAGACAGGCGCTGATATGTTTTCTGTGGCTGGTGACAAAGATGAATACGGTGTTATGAATATCAAAGTGAAAGGCACAAGGCATTACAACTGTTTACAGTGTAACTAAAATTCCCAATTTGAAATTATATTTGTGTATGCTTGAATGTGTCAAAAGAGGTATTTTATTTTATGTATATCTGTCAACCACCTATCTTCATAAGATTTTCTCGTATGTCTCACCATTGTGGATGGGGTGTTCTCGTAATGTTTGCTGTAGACAAGGGGAACCATTTGGAGTGGGGAATGGACACTAAAGAGGACAAGTTTTATCAAAAGTGTTAGTTGTATAACACAGAGAAGAAATGACACATGTTGAATAGCTTTTGTAGACTACTTACAGGAGCTCTGTGTCTCTGCTGTAGAGATGTATGCCCTTCAGATGTCACAGCTGTAAAAGGGTTATACATAAATACAAGTGAATAAAAACACAGAATAATGTGAAATTTCAGGTGCTTTCTGATTGGTTTTTCTCCTAAATCCACCTTTTAGAAGACAAAAAGCAGAAACTTTTAACATTTAGTTTGATGAATACAAAGTACTGAAAATGATGTGCTAAGAAGTCTAATATATCTGCATTTAAACTCAGGTACGTTAACAGTACATTTGTGAACTGGATATATTACTGCTGGTATCAACAAGATCAACGTTGAACCTTTTCATCATCAAAATACATTCTGGACAATGTGTGGTGCAAGTTGTTTCTGTTCCATATAAAACAGAAACTAAATATTTTTTGGCATTTGAAAGAAGTCATTTTCTCCATGGACCATTTCAGTGTTATAAAAGACAGATACTCATTCTCAGCTCCAGTTTTCAACGTATTTCTATTTCAAGAATGTGTAAACATTCCATTCTTCACATCAAATAAACAGAATGAATGTCAAAAGCCCCTTTTCATTTTTACATTTTCTCAACGTGGGTTGGAGCCATTCATACAGGAAAGGGGAAAATCTCACCCGACATCTTGTATGCAGTCACTTTTTTGGCAAGGTCGACCCTCCCGATATTTATCAAACATTCTTCAACAAAGTCGACTCTTCCAGGTGAAACTTTGTCCAGCTTCTCAAGCTCAATGATCAAATCAATGAAACTCTGTCAAAGGAGAAAGGGGGAAGTGGAAGTTGATTTTTTTATCCCTCCCAAAAATGGGAAGTGAAAACAAAACTGTTTTTACTTTCACCTGTGCATTTTCTATCTTCTCACGGGACAAGGTGCTGCCCCACAAGAATTTCACACTGTTCAGATCTTCATGGTCCATACCCTCGTTTATGTTAGCCATCAACACTCTACAGTAAGGGAAAATCATGATAATGTTAGGAACATGAGCACATGCAACTGGAATATAACGGTAACATGTATGACTCCCACCTAAAACTGGGCAGAACCCTCCTGTGAGCCAGAGATTTTTCCACCTCGTCCCGGCTGGTTTTATAGACGTCCCTCAAGATATCAAAGCGTCCCAACTGCAGCATCAGCTCTGTGAGGAACAGGTGAGCCCTCTCGTGTCGGATAACTCTGGATCTCAGAAAGTCCTCGACACACAGCGTCGTGTTGTTCGCGTCTGTGACGCCACACAGGTAGAAGAGCATGCTGCGTTCACGGCTGTCCAGGGCAGCGGCGGTTTGATGAATGGCTTGAAGTTGACATTGGTCCGGAAGAGCCATCGTCTTCTTGTAAAAAGAAGAGTAAGGGCTGATGATCCAGTTTCTTTAACAGCAATGCAGCTCGTTGCAGTGGACGACAGTTGATCATTTGTCAACCTGGAATGCCTGAAAACTAGGTCAGATTAAAAACAGTGTTAGTTCCGAAGATTCCTTCAATGAAAAAGTACAAACTGATTAGATTATTCACAGGAATACTTCACAAACCTCATACTGTCGACATCAGAGTAACATCAAGAAGAGAGTAATTTTGATATATAAAGATCAAGCCAGAGGAAACATGACGCACTAAAACCACTTCAGGAAAGTACCTCTGACGCATTTAAACAGAACTACCCCCTTACCCAAATTCACTAACTTGCACCGGTTCACCAAAAATACATTGATGAAGCAATAGGTTCACAATTATTGGTCATCCTGTTAGTTGTTTTAAAAAATCGCACAAGCGAAGAATGCGTAGATCAAAAGTGAAAGCAAAAAAGGCGGCAGTGCTTTGACAATAGATCTAAATCTTAAAGGGGCGTTGCTGCGAAACAGAATGTAACACGTTAGAGAGAATGTAAAAATCAAAGTATATACTTTAAACTGCAAACTTTATTGAAAACTTTTTAATCTAACTGTAGAAAGATGGTTTACTGAAAAAACGATATAAATAATCAGATAGTAATAATCAATACGAAATTAATACCAAATCACAAACACATCTGTTATCAAATGCTAGTCATTGAGTGCATAGGAGGGGAGAAAATACGCATAATAAGCAATTTGTCGTTTTTTTAAACAGCGAAGCAACGCATCTCGAGCGTGCTACGTTTTCCCGACAACCTTGAAGGCACCGCTCTCCGTGTTCCGCCTCCCAAAGCGCGCGGGGATTCGCTCACTCTGCCGCCTTCGTTCAGCACCATTGCGGCGTGGAGGGATCATTCCGAGGAGTAGCTTCACCGAGAGAGAGAGAGACACAGAGAGAGAGAGAGAGAGAGAGAGAGAGACACAGAGACACACAGAGAGAGAGAGAGAGAGAGAGAGAGACAGAGACAGAGCGGGGCCATTTATAAGAGAGACACTCGACCTGGGTGACCGCCCTGAGCAAACGCCTCCCTGACTTCCACCAATTCGAGTCACCGCGACACATCAGCGTAAGCGGCTCCGGTCCGGGTAAGCATTTTGTTAACCTGGTCGTTGGTTAAAAAAACGAAGAAGGCATTCTGGATTCTCCCAGGTAAAGTCGCAGTCACGAGCTGCCTCTGACTTCGTAACATCCTTCGCCACGATGCTAGCTACCCCTCAGTAACGGCGTTACCGCGTCTTAAGCCAAGGACCACTGGGCTGAACGCGTCTGTGCTGGAGCCGGCCATCCGGCACCCCGCTGTCGTTGTTTTTTTGGTGTTTTTTTTCGGCCTGGTCACGGCTGGTAAGAAATGAGGATGAGGAGGTTCCTCCGGTTGATGAAAGGCTAACTGCATGCCAGGACGAGCTAAGGCAGCTAACGTTGACGTCCAGGTTACGGGCTGTCGTGGCAGTTGGTTTGTAACGAACGTTAGCCGGTGGGCAGTTCGCACCATTTGAGGAAAGAAGGAAAGAAAGCTGCGTAGAAACGGTCCGGTGGTGCGTTAGCGACTAGCTGGTGTTACAGTGTTAAAGGTGAACGGTTGTCATTTAAGGTCAGTCACCGCACATTGTATCCAGACATATGCACGTTATGTAAAGGCAAATTAAGCTACACGGTGGCTCTTGAAGTTGCCCTCTGGGAGAACGTAGTGTTTATTTTGAAATTGTGTGTAGGTCATTGTATAACTTTCTGGGTACCATCACATCCGGCGCCTCATCGAGGTAGCTGTTTTTTTCCATTCACCCTGCTCTTACTTGATTTCATACTCTCAGTATTTCAAATCAGATCCGTGTTAACAACAATCAATTATCCTTGAGGCAGCAACATCACAATTGACCTCTGCTTTACAAAGTCAGTTTTTGTACTCGTGCCAAGTTGCTGACTTGGTGATCCCTTGCAGTGTTGGTTTTCAGAAACATTGGTTGATAAAATAAATGCTGCTCAGTGTGATTTTTGGTGCTAGGTAAACTACCCCTCAAATATTGGCCTCATTATGGGCAAAAATAATAAAGCTGAGGATCCAGATAATTCCATGCTGTCTGCTGCTCACCCTGAAACATCCTCCTCCTCTCTGTCCACTGGTGCTCTTTCTCTGCCATCATGTGTTTTGGGACTCTGCTGTCATCAGGGCTCTGGCCTATTTAAGCTAGAAATGCCATTTGCACACTTGATCTTAGGTCCTTTCTCCAGGAGTTGTGGTTTCTTCTATTGCTCAGTGTAACAAATGGTAAATCATTTAGCAAGTGTTCCTTGATGAGCAAAAGCTCCTCAAATGTTTTGCGATGTTGGTGTATTGCTGTTTCCCAAACCATTTCAACGGGAATTCACTAGAAGGTAAGGCCAACTCTTGTGAACTTTGAGGCTCGTAATAATGCACGGCATAAGTCTTTTTTTCCGGCCCACATGTCAGCAGCAGCTGTGGCCTTATCGAGACGTCCCCAAACCAAAACACATCTATCCGTGAGTGCAATGAGCCCCAGAGTGTAATCCCACCCCCCCCCCCTCATGGGGATGCACACAGGGATCAAAGCTGTAATTAGCTTGCCATGGATTAGCAATGGGAACTATTTTCCGCTGTACTCTCTCCCACAGAGCCAGAGGATCACACAGGCAGGCAGCCTACCTGTCCCTCCTCTCCATTCCAGTAGTAGAAGTTTGTCATGGTCCCCTGGAGGACAAACAAACGGGACACATCGATATTCTGCCCCCCCCCCCCCCTCTTCAGTTTATTGTGGTAACTAATAAGTCACAAAGTCATTGCGGCGGTGTTGAGAATCCGCTGGATATGTGGAGGGCATGCAGAGAGAGCTGTGGTGCTGCTGACTCGCCGCACGCCGCCAGGTACGAGGTCTGTCTGCCGGTGGGCCGTCTGCAGGATGTAGATTCTCTTTGTGAATCAAACATGAGTTCAGACTGTTCCTGTGGGGGCTCCGGAGAGGCGGAGCAGCATAATGTGTGTATTCTGTTGTTTGTAAATGAATCAATTCTTTCGAAGCGGATTGCAAGCATGTTTTGGAAATAGCAGGATTTATTACCATACAGGCAGTTCTGCAAAAATACAATGCGTGTCTGATGAGTGAGTGTTTGTTTAGGACTTCTGCAAACTGGGAGTTCATTGTCAATTAAGATATATTTTTTTGGGGGCGGGGGGCTCTTTAATTCAAAGTGACTTGTAATTTTGCAATGTTTATGAATGCAACCAACTTGATTAACAACCCTACAACTGTAGTTTTGTCACAGAAGTCACAGGATTTAGCTGCTGAATTTTGATTCCGTTTTACATGATTTGAGAGACCGTATAAGTGTGCAGCGTTTTAGTGAGGGCAGTGGCTGCCTGAAGCACACATTTTGGTTATTAGAGGATGGAGACATCTCTTCCCAAACCTTTTCATTGTTTCTCACATTTGGGCTAATGAAACTTAAAATTCAAATTATCATAGGAAATCTCCAAATATGCTTTTTTTTTTTAAATAAATGACCTCTGGTACATTTTAAACCTTGTTGTGGTTGACATGTGACACCGGGATGTGTGTTTGCTTGCAGGAGTGGCCCGTGCTGCCACGATGGCGGCGCTGGTTAGCTGGACTTGTGTGAATGTTTTCGTTTGGGTTAGAATAACCGTATTAGCCCTACGGGTGGGTGGATGCCTGGTTTCCATGGTAGCGGCCAAAGACTTTGCTATTGTTCTGCTGGGCAGAGGGACCGGTCGCTGGCTGGAGACTCTCCCCTCCACTACTTCTTGTCAGTGTGAGCCAAGTGGTCAGTACGGTGCTGCGTTGGCAGGTCACCGCTCTGGAGTGCGGTGAACAGTTTGTTTGCATGTGTTTGTGCCCAATAGGTTAATGACGAGCAGCGAGGATACATGTTGTTATTGGAGGTACGGCACATGTGGACATATTTTCTGGAGCTGTAAATTAAATCAAATAACTAATGTGATGAAACTCATCAATGCTGATTTTAATATTGATAAAATGGCACCTTGCTTACATTGGCCTACTGGTTGGAACTAATCTATGTTATGAATTTTCTATTTAAAAAAATGTTAATGCCCTCTAATCCGAAGCCAGTGAATGTTACTGAGCAGCTCTCTCTCCTCTCAGCACTTTGCCCCCATTTTAAATAATTTTCCAAAATGATACATCGTGGTCAGTCAGGCTCATACCTGGGTGTGGGATTACACTTTAATAAATACAACTATGATTTTTCAATTTTGACAGGAAACATATTGATCATGCATGTTAAGCTACAGATCTCACAGCAAATGATTAGTATAAGATGCTTCAATTGGGTAAAGTAGAAACATCACTTTAATTATTAGTAATTAATAATTGGTTTCAATAGAGGAAGCAAAACTCTTTATCTGGATTCTTCTATCGTTTGTGGTTCTTGTCAAAACCAGCCTGATATCCGCAGATAGCAGGCAAGCTAACATTCGCTATCTGACAGGAACAGAATGAAATCAGATCAATTTCATTAGAATCGAGTGTTTGCTCTCTTGGTAACCAAATAAAACTTCATCAACAAACACAACTAGGGAGGTCAGTTCAGAGTGCAGTCAAACTTTTTTTAATTTTCTTTTGTAACCATGCTCCTTTCAGTTAATGGGTTTATTGACCGGCAATGTTTGAAACCGTCACACACTACCGTATAACTAAAAGTAACCTTTTTGGCCAAGTTTCAAAGACGGGGTCATTTTAATCATCAAAAGCAAGAATTTGCCACAGTGACCAACAAAGTATTCAGTTCACTGCAACAGGAGAGCAGCAAATGCTTCCATGAGTTGCTGGAGGCCTGCAAATTTCTTCTTTTTTCTTTTTGTTTTACATAAAGTGTGTTGAATGACTCATGTTTGTTGTTCAAGACTGTTCACTGTCAAAAAAAAGTTCCCACCGCATTGAGCAGTTAGAATTTGGCTAATTTGATGAGCTGGCGGTAACCCATGTTAAAAGGAAATGAATAATCCTGCTGTTCCGCTAAATGCAATTTACATGCATTGGGGGGTGGGCACATTTTGCCGGATCAAGCTGTGAAAATACTCAAATGTTCCATCAGCAAGCTGAAGTTCAGCCACTCCACGGGTTTTACTCATTAACTCCAGAGTTTCTCTCAGTGGAGCCAAAACTGTAGCCTGTCCTGGCCGATCCTTTCGTCGCGGCCCGGTGGTCTGTGCGTTCTTGATATGTCCCAAAAAGCTTGAGGTGGCCCCTTGTGTCAGAAAGGCGATATGTATTCAATAAAGTAATGGGAATGTTATAAAACCACTGTAATCTAATAGAATAATGTAACCAATGTACAGTTATGATTGTATTCAATGTAACCTACCGAAATGCATTCGTATAATACTTGATAACACCACAACAGATATCAGCACACATGGCCTAGGGATGGTCAAAGGGCTGCCCTGTGGCCTGTTGGTTGCGGAGACCAGCGGCTCCTCAGCTAAGATTTTCTTTTTAGCACAACACCTTTTCCTTTTATTAAATACTTTTTCATTTTAACTGTTCATTCCAAGATGTCTCCCGTCCGGCTAGTATTTCTTCATTTTTTTTAACATAACACTCCGCAGTAGTCACCCCGCAAGTTCAAAGAAGAACTCTACATTTACTGCTTGTGACTACATTAGAGATAAGGATTGAAGTATTTACTTTGTCGAGCCAGGACTCCTCGGGTCGCTACAGCAGCAAAATGTGCACTCTCTACATCCCTGACTTATGATGACACACCTTTTATGCACACAAGTATTTTATCACACACCAAATGCCTATAAAATCAGTTCCTCCTTGATCCCATCGTTAACGTGTGTCGTTGAGCTTAGTGTGTGTTTACACATCACATTTGCATTCAAAGTATTTGTACGTGTCTGTTCGAGGAGCAGAGGGGAAGCAGGCAGGATGCTGTTGGCATTCACCTGTGTGTGTGTGTGTGTGTGTGGTGTGATGTGTGTGAGAGAAAAAGTGTGTTTCTCTCAGCATGGGCCCATCCCAACACGTCTGTCCCTGCAGCAGAGCTAATTTTAGCCCACGATGTGCGTGCGCTTTAGTTCCCCTCGCCCCAGCCTATGAGAGACAAGGAGCGAACGAGTAGCCAATCTTATCCTCTCGCCTCTGTGCCGTGAGTTCCTCTCGTTTTTTTTTCCTTCGTATTTGTATTTTTTACCCGTAGTATGAATGTTTTCATGCATTCTCTATGTCCTTGTGTGTCAAAGGGGTGGAACTATTGATTTGCGCTGGGATGCATTGACTGCAGCCAGTGACCTTTACTCACTCAAAGTCCTTTTTCAGCCAGCTGGCGTCTTTGAGGTGGCCCCACTGCCCTTTTGTAACAGTCAGACGTTTTTCTGCATAAAAAACAAACAAACAAGCAATAGGGTTGTTTTCTGCGGCGTTGTATTTGCTATTAATGAACCTCGTTGTGCCTCCCGTGCAGAATGCCTGCTCCGCTGGTGAGTAGCTGCTTCTCGTTACCAAAGAGAGGGGCACCGGGGATGGAGATTACAGCCGGCTGGTTCACCACGGTCAGGTATTAGAGATAATCCCTCCACCTCGGGGGGCAAAGTGTACGTCTGTGTACAGTGATTGTGTGACGTCACAAAGAACGGCTACCTGCAAAACGTATACGTGCACCAGAAGAGGACCAATTACATTGCTGTGTAGTTGTATGTTTGTCAAACTAAATGTGTTACCGGAACACTGAGGCAGAGACCAAGCAAAATTAGTGCGTGCATGCATGCATGCATGCGTCTTTTTTTTCCACTTGCTTTTTGCATTTGGGCTGTGCTACGTGTTTATGTCCAAATCAGCAGACTGTAACTAACTCCCAGTTGTCATGAACCTGCCCCAGATTCTAGTAAAATTCTGGCTTTCTAGCACGTGAAGTCTCGCTTCGGTTCACTCATCGGACTCCACTCCCTTACATTCTGATTGGAGGAGTCAAACGGCCCTGATTTTAGAAAGTACAACATGATCAAATCCCCTAAGGTTTGTAAGGGCTGTATGAGAACAGCATCCCACTATTGAAACGGCAGGAGGTTACATGTAGATAATATTTCCCAGCGATAATATTAACACTTTAGGTAAATTGTGAAACCATCATGAGATGGATATTTAGGTTGTCATGACCTCAGTAAACTGACCTAAAGGAAGACTGACGTTGTCAGAAGTGGCCCAAACAGCAAAGGCACACACAGCTGAAGCTTAATAATTCATGGCTGACTGGGCTAGGTCGACCTTGAGAAATCCCCAGTGTTGTAACTAGGGATTGAAACCCAGCACCGCTCGTATAGGGCAGAAAGGAGAAGTTGATATGGACACATACAAACTCCCGTCTCCTATTAATTTGTATGAATAGTAGTTGTACTTCTTCTTACATTTATTGATGTAAGTTTAGAGGTTGGAGAATCAACTGTAACTTGTGTCATTATCACAAAGCATGCACTCATTTTGGATTTTCACCCGCTGTATGAGCCCGCCTTTTGGTTCTAGCAAATTGAATTGGGAGGAAGCATAAAATGTTTTATTGCCATAAACAAATGGCTTTTGACCCGCTAACCCCGTCTACAGACTGTGCAGATTTTCCTATTCAGCATTTGTTGCTCCAGCACCTGGTACTGTATAAACATCAGGCAGTGGGCGGGAGCTTTTTCTGCACGTTGGGTGTAAAGTATTGTGCCCAGTGAGAACTAATGCCAGCTCAGTTTTGATTTGATTTATTTTTGGAGAAGCTAAGAAAGTCAAAGACAATTTTTTTCACACTGCAGGACAAACTACAGCATAAGATTTAGGAATCCCTCATCAGAAGCTTAGCATAGTCTCCGGGCTATGTCACCAGGCCCAGGCGAGAAGGAGTCATCCTTGTCGATGTTGACATATTTGTTCAAGGAATAGTCTTTTTCTTGACTTGAATTTATTTGAATAACTTTCCTGCGATTTTTGTCATCAAGTACCTCTGTTGGTGGTTCTGAAATTCAGGGCCTAAAGTCACATAGCGAGAAACTCATAACGCGGCAACGGGCAGCTTCCAATCCAAACTATTTAAATGCCCCCCGACGCCAACCCAGGGCGCGCCGCCGTGTTGAGTCGTCCTCTGTGCTTTGCAGGGCTGCGGCCTTGTGCGTGTTTGCATTGGTTTAATGAGTTGCCTGGTCACGGATACTGGTATGATTCATCCTTCTGTAATGAATGATGAGCACTGTCAGGAGCTCGACCAGCACCTCCTTTTGGCACTCGCTTAAAAAAAACAGTACCGGTTACTAAGGGCTCTGTATTGTGGGCTCGAGCGGCTTGCTGTTACGCTGTGCTTGGTATGTCGTGCTAAGTCGTATACTCTTTTACCGGCACAGTGGTCAGTTGTACTTCAGCCTGTTGAGTGCTGGGAACGGTTCGGAGACGTTTGAGTCGTGGTTATCGCAGCGCAGTCCTGCCGTAACATCTTTTAATGTTGCTTTTGTTTGATTTTAGCACTGACTTTCCTGATTGCATTCAGGGATTACAAAAATAGTAATGACAATAATGTAACAGTGTAGCTTACGAATACAGTACTTGCGTCACGAGGCTCCCGTATGAAAACTGGTGAACAGTGCTGTGCCCTCCCTCCCTCTCTGAGAGCATTGGGAATGTGCGTCATGCAGCCTTTTCTCAGTTATGTATAAGATATATATATGTGAAAAATGATGTGCTAAGAAAAGAATGCTTGTGCACCGTGATGGTTGACCAGGTCACCTTGACGGTGTTTCCACATGCTACGTTGTTTTTTTTGTTTTTTTTGTAGACGTGCAGTGAACGGCGCGGCTCTGAGCACTGCCTCCAGGAGGTTAGGCATGTTTCTTTGTTTTAGGAAACTACTAATGGATTTCTTCATGGAATTTCTTCATTCCTTATGAAATTTGATTTTTAAATTCTTGTATCCATCGTGACTCCTAATGATTTAGGTAAGACTTTGCCTTCATCTCCCTCAACCAGTTACTTATCCAGTGAAATATTTCATAATCTCCTTGATAGATTAGCACAATTTGTACAGACATAGGAACATTGTGTGTGTGTGTGTGTGTGTGTGTCAACTGCTCCGCCCCACAAACGAAATTTGCAACAAATAAAAAAACACAACCTTTTACACAGTTGAGCAGTGTGTGTGTGTAGCACTGTGTGCAGCGGTGCCATTGTGATTTGGGCTTTGAAGTGCATAAACAGGATGGGTCGGCGCTCTCCTATTCCCTTGTGATTCTCCCCACAGGACAAAAGGCCGGTGAAGGGGAACTTTGCTTAGGAGTGTGGCGTGTTTAGGTGGCTGGGGAGGACTGTTGTTCTTAGACACGTTTCACCCCAGCATGTGTAGACGCATGTGTTTGGTAACAACAGTGATACGGGTGCAGGCTGGGGAGGAACCGCGCTGTAGTCCCGAGGTGAGGCTGCTGCTTATTTTGTATCGTTGTACCCGGCGGTTCTTGTTGAAGTGAAGACAATGCATTAATCTTGCAAGTGCAAAACCTTTTTTATCATCAATCCACCTCAGCTGATTTTTTTTTTATTCTCCTTCAGATCCTGTATTGGTTGAAACACACTGCTTACTATATTACTGTTGTTATACAGCTGTGCTCAATGGGGCCACATTTCGCAATATCCAAAACATTTATTGTAAAATGAAAAAAACATTATCTTTAAATCCTTTTTTTTTCTCTGCTGGCACAGTGTGGATTTACTCCAGTATTCACAAAAAAACCTTTTGCAATATCAATACTACCGTGAGACTGTATAATTCATTTGCTGCTAAATCAATTCAGGAATTGACTAGAATATAGAAATAGATCGACTGCTTTGCACTAATCCAGCAAGTTAAAAGCCTGATAAATCCAAGCCCAGCATTACACCAATGCCCAGTTCCCACAACGGCATTATATACCCAGTTATCCAAAGGAGCGATATAAACCGAAAGTACCATATGATCTATTGTTTTGTGAAGTGCTTGTGCATCATTTCTGCTGAATCAATGGAGTGATTCAGCAGAAATCTGGACCTCAACTTGGGTTGATCACATGTAATGGGTAAAGTCCTACAGAACTCTAACATTATAAAACATTAACATGCATTGTGAATTTTCTATTACATAAAATGTTGAGGTTTGTGTCGTGTTATGTAGCCCTCACCCCTCCCTCTGTTGTATTTACTCAACCCCGGAGCGACGGTTACCCTCGGCCTGGATGAGTCACACAGAATAGCTACGCATCTGGGAAAAATAAATGCCACTTGGTCCCCTGACGGACGGGACATTATTTGTGATGAATCGCTCATTTAGGAGTCCTTCAGATGAACGCGAGGTTCCGTTGAAGATGCGTCCCATCAGGTGGAGTGCTCGGTGATGTGGGCCAATCCGCTGCTCAGGGACTCGAGATTCATTCTGCCGAGTGGAGTGAACACTACGGCTGTGGATCCTCAAGATGCCTTTTCAGCTGGCGAGGACCACAAGTTGACCCGCTCGCCGTTGCTATGCAACAACAAAAAATAGACTCCACCTACCATGTCTTAAAATAAGCCTTCTAAAAAATGAAGCTGTTTGTTGAACCAGTGCATGTTTTGTTGTTATGAAACAAAATGAGTGTTGTTGGTAATACTCCTAATGCATGCAGGGACAGTCCTTGTTTCCTACATGGAAAATCTCTCGTTAAATTTTGCAAATATCTGGTGCTCGTGCTGCTCGCAACTTTTATTGGAAGAACCACACTTAGCTGGATTTCTCAGTTGGATTATTTTTAAAAACTCTTTTAATTTAATCTCTTTTATGACCACCGACTCTGTTAACCAATGGTATTTCCTTGTTGCAGGTGACCTTCTTGACAGATGTGTGACACTGCAGAGAACCATTTGCCTCTCCCAGTGGAGATCTGAGTTCTGGTACACTGAGGTAAGCTCAATCTTTTTTTTTTTTTCCAAGGTGTGCACAATAAAAAATATACTGTATATGGATACAATCGTTATCAATTCAGTAAAACTCCAGTCTTTAAAGTCACCGTAGCTATTGGGTTTACAATGCCAGAAACTGGTATTGACATAAAAACAATCTATCAAAGAGATACATTTTTTTTTCCCTAACGTTGTAGTTAAAGATGTTTTCATCAAGTTTAAAAAAAAACTGGTTTAATGCTTTTCTCTTATCTGCTAATAAACCAAAATAGCAGTTCCAAATTTCAAGGATTATAGTGTTTTACACTGTCTGATATTAATTGCAGTACAGTACATGCTCATCTTTGACTTTATTCTTACAGCACCCCCTGTTCTATATACATTTTTTATACTTTTTCGTGGATGTTTGCCCGAAAGTCATTTGAACACAGTTACCATGGTAACTGAAGGTCCTGCCCAGCCAACGGAGAATTTCGCATCAGCGAGTCTTAGACAGTTTGACAAGCCGGAGGAAATGAATGAGTCAGCCTTTCATGAAAAGCTAAACAGGCTTACTAAATGGAGCCCTTTCAATCCACACACTCTGATTTAAGGAGTCTGTTCGCACAAATAGATTTGACTTGTTCAGATTGTCATCTGCTCCAAGCAGCGAACACTAGCTCTGTCTTTTCACTGCAAAAATGATAGTTTTCTCCCTTAAGCTTACTTTGCAGCTTTTTTAGGCTTATCTGCACAGTGCAGGGAGCTGTGCATCGTTTTATTACAGATTGGTTTAAGTGAATAATTAATTATTTCAAAACCTCTCTAAACAATACTGGCACCTGTAACCACAAACACTCTTTCTTGTACGGACATAGTTGTTGTGATCACCTACCATGGCCACATTGCTTACACAAGCATATATGTGCTCTATTCCACTCTCATTACTCGATAAAAAGCTAGGAATTGTCTCGAAGCCATACAAGAACACCTTACCAGCAGCCAGCAGAGGCTTTTCTCTGAAATATTATGTATATCTCCTTCTCTTTTTGAAATGTGAAAATATTGAGTTAATCCAAATCCCTAATCCAGCCAACTCCAATCCGCATTTCTTTCCCCCACAAAGAGCAAAAGGCTGTATGGTCGCTGTGGATGAATACTGTGGAGACAGAAGTAAGAAACTCCACTCTGAAAGACCACGTTTTTCTTTTTTCAGTAGCAACACATTTGTTTTTAATGCCAAGGTCATCGACATTGACGTATGCGTGAAGCATTTCCATAATCAAAGATGAGACGCATGCTGAGTGTGCATGTCGTGTGAACAGTAAAATGATGTTTTCAGTCTGACCATGACGGGCACCACATTACTCTGTTGGAGTCGGGATCTTTATCTTTTAATAGTTTTTCAGTTGTGTGACGTTGCTGCTAATGTGGGTTTGGTTGCTCATCAATTGAAATATCCAATTCACAACATTTTTGGATTACATTTTTTTTTTAAACTTTGCTACGCAGTGTAAGATGATCAATGGTCATAAAGATCCACCAATCTGCACCGTCTGACTGAGATGCCTGCCTCCACTGGCTTTTTTTTATGGGATAATTAATATAGGATATATTTTCCTGAGCGAAAAATGTTCAGGCCGCTGAAGCTAATTTTAGCTGCTGGTTACAGAGAATAGGAGCAGAGATAACTGTGGGTCTGTCGAACAGAATATATATAACTAAAGAGACAAGGGACTAGCCGTCTTATGTTATTTCATCTCTTCCAATGTGCCGGGATTAAAAATGTGTGTAATTATTTATGAAATTCGCATTTCTAGCTTTATATTTTATAACATCGTTGCCAGTCAAATCAGTGGTGAGCTGCGCTGTGGGGTTTCAGGTCACAGGATTTGAATAAGAATGCACAAAGTGCACAAAGGACCCTGGTTTGAATGACAGAGGGAAAGCCCATTGGACGTCCTGTAGTGGCTCATGTTCACGGTGTCTCTGATCCATGGTGACAGGCGAGGTCACCTAGGTAACGCCTTATGTAACCGTGTTTAGCTTCCACACTCATGTTGTATCCCTTATGTTTTTCCCGCAACGACATGTTGGCGTGCTGTTCTTCTTCTGTGTTACTCGAGCGCCCTGCAAATCAACTTCAAAAGTGCATGCAGCCACCGGCTGTCTCTTAAGTGTGTAGATGAGTCAATGGAACCAATTTGTAATTTAAAAATGGTAAATGCACAGTGAGTACTCGCTGTTCCCCCTCCTTCTCTTCCTCTGCTGTATGCTTTGCTTCTCTTCCCCTCTCACCTGTCTTTTGTCTCGTTTTCTACGGTCCACCAGGCAGCCAAGGGGGGGGGTGTCTCTGAGGAAAATGCTGGGTTCAACGCGTGGCGTTGTTGAAGAATGGCTCTCAGAATTCAAGGTAAATTCCTCTGTCATCATATCAATGAAATGTTCTCCAAGTCATCCTTACCCTGTGTCGGTGTCTAGCAACTGAGTCCTTTTGCAACCTTGCAATCTGTTATTTGACATCAATCAGCTACAACGGAATAGTCTGGATGCTTCTGAGACACACAAAATGTCAGCAAAACCTCTAAACAATATTGTTAGTGTGAGGCTGCGTAAAGTGATTTTTTTTCTTCTGAAATACGCGTAAGCACACCATTTAAACATTTTACATAATCCAGGAAAGAAGAGCTAAAAAGAAGGAATTGGAGCACTGTGCAGCAGAGAGTGCAAGGGAAAGGAGTGAGTATGATGAATAGTGAGGGAGATGGATTGGTGTGACTCATTGTTTGAGCCGGCGCAGACCAGGCACATTATGTTTTGTCCTCAAAATGACCATACTTAGGCTGATAGGAGAAGATCTCTCTGCCATCTGCTGACTAACACACAGTCTTGACCATTTAAAGGATTTCCACACAGGATACTCTGAGCCTGCCGGATACCATCACTCTGTTTCTTCACGTCATTATTTTCTGATTTCTTTTCATTCTCCACATTTCCGAAAATGCTTTAAACACTATCGAGAGAAAAGCCTTTTTTTCTTTAGACTTTTTTTTGAGATAAGCAGCATAAGAGAAAACTAAATTGCACAATTGATTGTGAATGAATTCACTTTAGCTGCTTGAGTTTCAGCGTCTGGGCGTTGTGCATCTCACAATGCAGTTCGATTGAACTGAGATGTGTAGATTACATTTCTGTGGTCCAACACCTGTCACACCAGATGATGATTGGAATTGTGAGTTAATTAATTTAGTAATAAGGGAGGGCGATGTCAATCATTCGCAGTCTGCACAGGCCCACTTGATCTCGAAGAAAGCTAAAAACTCCTGAGTGTACCGGCTTTAAATTATAGAGGCTCATCGTCAATTTAAATGTCCATTGGCCTTATTTCCCAGTGGGGGGTGCGTTTTTATTTTGAAAATCCCACTACATATTATGATGATGATGATGATGATGACTAGTCAGATGGATGCAAGGGGCAATGATGCAGATGTACTGTATGTGCCATCGCACCATTCTGGAAAAATGAGTGTAATTTTCCCCCTCTCTGCTCCAGTCCTTACCAGAAAAGAGCATCCCCAGCTACGCCGACAGCCTTCATCTGAAGAAGGCCCTAGTGACAGCTCTCTACAGAGTCATCCAGGACACCAACAGCGAGGTGAGAGGCCACACAAAGAGGCCCAGAGTGCGGCTTTTTATAGCTCCGTCGGTCGTGACTCCGATGAAGTGGTTGTAGTTGGCAGTGAGTGAGAAACTGACACACGGGTGTGTCTCCGAAATACACGAGCGCATCAAAACAAGAGCACACGAGTATGATAAACGAGCCCCCACGATGCCAGCCGCACTGCGTGTCCTCGATGCACACACAGAGAGCACTCTGACAGGCTGCAACATCTGCTGCCCATACTGGAGAGATGCATGAATAATAGAAGGTACAAACTGAGATGCATTATAATCACCTGCTTTGTCACAAACCCAGTTTAATTTTAAGTGTGCTGGGAGACAAAAACACTGTTCACTCACGCAGGAAGTGTTTTCTCATTCAGAGGAACTAATGACACCATTGTTTACCAAATGCCCACAACCACTCAGACAGGACCTTCATTTCACTCTACTGATACAGTCGGTCCCTCAAATTCCCTTCACCCCCCCCTTTTAACTCTTCTAACTCAAATTTGAGGGAACGAGCAACAGGGGTCTAAATTCCATTAGCCTTTTCAATCTGGGTTCATGATCCCCTTAATGGTTCAGTGGGAGGGAGAGAGATAGGAAAATATAGATGTTGCAAAGTGTGCTTGTCTGTTGCGTTCCCCTAATGACATGGAGGGCCAAATGCCTTGCCAAGTTCATTAATGAGTTGCTGCTTATTTCAGGGTCAGCCACAGTCCATCACACACAAACACACACAGTACACTGCACTGATCCCTGAACCGTTGAAACCTATTGGCTCAGCTGCTCACTCTCCTGAGTGACTAGTCTTCCATTGCACCGATTTATCCCCGCTGCCCCCCACTATTGACGAGCGGCGAAACTCTCCCTCCATCCGCCCCAGCGTTCTCTAGTCAGATTAATGCTCATTTGTGTCACTTTCTGTTTTGAAATGAGCTGTGAAGCACAGACTCTGATTCAGAAAGCTTTCAGCTAAGCATACGAGAGCGGGCCGTTTATTTAGATTTCTTCCGTCATCTCAGGCCTACGTTCATTTTAACTTGATGGATCTTCTATTTCCAAGTGGAATATTCTTTATCCACTTGCTCACCCCCTCCCTCCTACCCCTCTCTCTCTCCTGTATTCAGCTGCTGGAGCCTGTCTGCCACCAACTGTTTGAATTGTACCGGAGCTCTGAGGACCGCCTTCGCCGCTTCACCCTGCAGTTCCTGCCCGAGCTGGTGTGGGTATATCTGCGTGTCACAGCCAGCAGGGATCGCCAGAGCAACGGGTGCATTGAGGCCCTCCTGTTGGGCATCTATAACCTGGTGGGTGTCTGTAGCGGGGCTCCAGAGAGGGGGGGGTTCTTGATTATATTCAACGTCTTGAACATCTTGTAAGCAATCGATTTGAAACACGCTGGCTGGGATGTATGTTTTTTCGTGAGCCAATTTGATCCCCAATTCAAGTTTTTGTTTTTGGTTGCAAAAAGGAATAATAAATAAAAGAGAGGAACCCACAAGATGGCTGCAGACAAAGAGCTACGGTTAAACATAACAAGTGACCAGTAAAGGATAATAATTGTCGATTACATGTATTGTGTACAAATTTGATCGCATCGTCCAGGTAAAGTGCCTCTATATGAAACGCATCTGATGACCTCCGTTATTGCTGAGAGAAAATACAGGTAGGACATTCGTGAGGCTCTCCATCTGTAGACATTAAAGATGGGCTCCAGTAAAAACAACCAGTTAGCGCTTAGACTCATGAGACATTGCATCACCAGGAAATATCCTCTGGGAAAATGGGCTAAGAGCTTGAGATATATAGAGCTCCATGTCAGCCAGCACCACTAAAGGTATGACCATATTCCATAACCCCATCTTAATGGGTTGATGGATATGTGGAGTTTTTTGTCCGTAATTACTCTCACAAAGTCAGCAAATACTAATCTGGATACTTTAATCAGCGTATGTGGAAATAATTGTTCAATTTTTCTCATTTAATGATAATTGATTTGTCCTATAGGGTATAATCCACAACTCTCCCATAATGTATAGTGATAGAAGTAAGGGATGTTATCCACTCATTGAATATTGCCTTGCTTCTCAGATGGTGTCATTTTTTTTGAAGATCAAAGTGTGAAATTGCAATTGAGAGGCGTGGGTGCATGCAGTGACATTTAATCTGCCAGAGTCGACAACACGCACCAGAGGGAAAAAAAGTGTCTTAACACCAGCTCAGCGGCACGAGGGACCGCAGACCGTCATCTGTACGCCGCTAAATGCTACCCCCCCTCGTCCTCAGAGGGGCGGCTTAACCGGGTTAAAGTCACAGATGCAGAAATCGGGCATTTAATGACTTTCCTGGTAAATGACACTGCTTCTCCCTCCCTCCCCCCCTCCCTTTGGTTTTTGCAGGAGATTGTTGACAAAGATGGCAACAGCAAGCTCCTCTCCTTCACAATCCCTTCTCTGTCCAAACCGTCAATATATCACGAGGTAGGTACCATCTACCTCTCAGTGTCGCTTTGACTACTTCTGTTCTCTGACCAGTTATAGAGACATATATTTATAACTGGCTTTTTCATAGATGACGCTTCTCTTTTCATTAACCTCCCATCTGTATTGTGTTAAGGGGTCACTGTGCGTCTGACTGAAAATAACCAATAACTTCTCTTTCACCCTCCCTCTGGGGGTTTTAACGTTTAAAAGTTTTTTTTTCGTTTTTTTTTCAGACCTCTTTTGTTCATTTTTACTTACTCTGTCATGGGTTTTTGCAAATGCCCCAACTTCTGCCCTGACTGCAAAAAACAGAGCGCAGTATTGACTATTGTGTTGGACTGAAATTCATTAGGTGTTTAACAGGACATGCTGAACTAGGACTATTTAGCAAGGGAAGAAGGAAGCTGTGTGTCTCCTCTGCCTTTTTTTCTTCTGCTACCCAAGGAGAACGAAAACATGATATTTTTCAACCCATAACAAACTAGGTTTGTGGCCTGAACCTCCTGATTTTGACAGAAAAAGCATAGACTGGTACAGTTTATTTTCATAATTTGATGTCCCTTAGTGGGTTCTAGAGTGTGTTAAGGAGCGGTGACTACAGAATGCATGCGTTGAGGGTGATTTATTGCTGTAATTACAAGCTTCACAGGCTCTTTCCTCCACGCTGTGAGAATGAAGAATTCATAGAGGGGAGGGGGGGTGGCCTAAATCGCAGCATGCACCCTAGTAGTATGACTCCACACATCACAGACTTATCACCCAGGCCTGCGGCATTAGCATGCACGCCAGTCTGTCTTGAATACATCCATCAATCTCATACGGTGTAGTGTGTTTGCAGCTAGACGTAGATCGGTCATTAGGACCTTTTTTTTTTTTTTTTACTTCCTCTTCCAATTCCGTCCACGATGGGAGACAAGATTCAGGATTAATTTGCTAGATCAGCAAAGTTTGCTTGTCTGATTGCTTTCAATTCACTCTGTATGCTCTCTCTATGCCTTGCGTTTTGATGATATAATCAACTTCCAATAAAAGAGGCCATCTTGGAATTGAAATGCCTATGAAATAGTTAAGCCTCTGTGTTGCTCATGAATACCGTTTCATGATCCGCTTAGTGGTGCTTAGGTGCCTGACTCAATACAGCTACCTCATTTGTGAAAAGGTTAATGTTTAATTCCATTTAACGGTATTATCTTCCATCACGCCATGTCCGCTGAGGTGGCTCATTTTGACTATAAAACTGCAGGAAACCCTGACCTGTTGGTACAGGTGTGCCGAAGGCCTCAAGGAAATTGGAGGGACTCAAATAGGAACATGGCGTTCAGTTTAAAAGTTCTGAGCCTAATGTTGTGTGAAGGACTTTGAAGAAGATCCAGGGAAAATGCAAATGGTGAAGTTGAACATTCGGTAATCCATCAAGTAGAACTGGAACGAAAGTTAAGTGGTGCCAGACAAATTCAGTCAGGTGAGTTTGGCAAAGGTCCGGTAGTTATATGACGCAACTGTAATAGATTCTGACCTGATTCCTTTCAATCAAACCCATAAAGGGTATGGCTGAATTAACCCTGACAGTTTACCAGTGAGCAAAGTGCTACAATAACTTCTTTTTTCTTTTTCTTTTTGTGTCTGTGCAGCCTTCTAGCCTGGGGTCCATGGCATTGACGGAGGGGGCTCTCTGTCAACATGACCTGATCCGTGTGGTGTACAGCGGCCTCCACCCGCAGAGGGAGACCTTCACTGCTCAGAACAGGTACCACTCAGACGCCACTAGCTCTTTAATAGAGAGGCAGTAGTCTGGGGCGCAGGAACATCACGAAGGAGATTTTTTATGGTACTGAACAACTTACCACACAGTGAATTATTGCTTTTTGGATACCCGAGAGATGACAGCGCTGAGGTCCTTTCAGCCTTGTTGGACGCGGGTGGTCCTGCCTAAGTGTCATCGTTCTCCAACTGGTTTCTTTTGTGTGCTTTCACCCCCCCTCCTCATTATTTCCTGTTCCTCCCCCATAAGATGAATAAGACCTTTTAAGATTATCAGAGCACTACCCTCGGCGCTCATTCAGCCTCCTCAATGCGCCCTGAAAGCTTTTTTGGCTCTCGCGTATTTCCTACTTCTGTGGATGAATAATAATCTCAGCATAGTAATGAGGCCTGCTGGATCCTTGCCGCCTCCGTTTCTAACTGACACTCGCATCAGCTGCTCTGAGACTTCAGATGCATAAGAGCAGCACGGATATCTCTGGTCATGCTTTGCGTGTTTGTAGCCGGGATGAACAGGGAGCCACAGAAATACAAGGGATGGATTTTCCACAGGGCCAGAAATGCAGTGTGCCTGAAGGGGCCATTACGGGTTAGGAGTCTCAATCACTGCAGTATTGTCCGTATAGTGGATGTGTGTGCATCGACATTCACTACAGTAGTTCCCGATGGACAAAACTGCTTAGGCAGCGTTTTGCACAACTGGCAATTTTACAGCTCATAGTTCATAAATTGCTTCAGCAGCTCCACGTAATTGTCTGCAGCAAAGGTGTCACAGAAACCAGTGGATTGGGTGTTTAACAAAAGTGGACCAAAATTGGGGTTTTAACCAGAAATCCAGTTAAAAGAAATGGTGATGCTTTACATGACATGGATGCTTTCCCTTTTAATGAGTTAATTCAACCTTCTATAAGAGTCTGAATTACTGTGCTTGATCCTCTTTATGTTCTGCTTGCAGGTTTGAAGTGCTGTGTTTCCTCATGCTCTGCTACAACTCCGCGGTCGTCTACATGCCCCTATCTTCCTATCAGTCGGTCTGCAGGATGAGCTCACGGTGAGGGGCGCACACATGTTTTTCGGGACAATCACTGCCCGCCATCTCCTCTTTCTCCATGATTTGCTCTGTCGAGCGTTGATGCACCTCCCCTCACCCCGTAGCTATGCGCTGACCTCGTTACGGTTGCAGCGCAATTTGATAAGTTTTTAGATTTAATTCAGGCTCCAATGAAGGCAATGCTGCTGGATACCTGTCCGAACATGTGCGTCTGGGGAAACACTGAGGTGCCCCGGAGTCATGAGAAAGGAATTCACGGTGAGGCTCTGCAGCAGAGCGCTTGTTCCACCGCGGCACGCAGACTGTTCAGGATGCGAAGGCTTCCCTGCTGTGCCTGGAGCGAGCTCGGTCTAGACAGGAGGCAAACTGTCTAGACGCACAATGCTCATTCTCTCAACGTGTAGGCCCCAAAGACCCTCTCATCTAACCTCACTGACCTATACAAGTGTACAGTTTGCTCCTCAGGCTCATTGTTTGATGGGTTTACTCTTTTTGTAGTTTATCTGGAAGTGACTGATGCTTTTTTCTTCTTTTCTTTTGACTCATAGAGGCTCCCTCCCTGCTACCTCTCTCTGCTGTATGAATAACACTCCCCTTACCTACTTTGTGTGTGTGTGTGTGTTTTTCTCTCTTCAGGCTGTGTGTATGCGGCTTCCCCCGGCAGCAGCAGAAGCTCTGGAGGGAACCGTGCAACCGCGTGCTGCTGGACCCTGAGTTTATGGTTCAGATGCTGACTGGTGTGTACCACGCCATGTAAGTATTTTTAACCCATAGCTTCAAACTTATTCACCTACGTTTGCTCATCTGCACATCCAGCACTGACATTATAATTTATTTGGAGTGGTGTTTGTGACCACGTGATGGATAAAAGTCCCTATCTGGTGTATCTGCTTGAATGGGGGATGTTTTCAAGATAGGCACACTTTTAGTGTAGAACTTTTTTGATGAAAACCACTGACGCCAAAAACAAGATTGTATTTTTGAAGAGTGTTTTTGTCCGGTTTGACTACAAAGTTATGGGAGCGGTGACATTGAAAGAGTAACATAACAACAAGCTGGAAGATGCCGAATCGCCGCCTTAAGTGCTAAATCTCTGCAGGTTCATCGACCCCTTTCAAATTGTCCCATATTTCCAATTTGCAATTCCATACTTTAATAATATGAATATATCAATCATAGCTACTGGCAGTGCCTTTCATTCATGTGCTTACACATTTCGGACATCCCTAATGAGAAGTCTCTACTAGTCACTTGCCATCTACTGGAGAAACCCCCCCAACTCCAAATGCTTCAAGCTCCTGTTCAGGCTGATTACATCAGCAGTGCATTGTTTCATTCACTATGAGGACAGGCGTCGCAAAGCTGATTACGGCTCCTTGATGATAGCTCATCCTCGTAGACGGATCCCCTCATAACGCAGTGACTGCAAACACCACCGTTGACGACGCTGTAGCAGAGGAGCGAGGGGGGGCTTGAATGCCTTCTGAATGCTGCCGTCCCCCAGTGCCAGCCTGAAGTCTCCCATTCACCTTCACCTGGAGCAGGAGCACATTAGCCAGTTAAACATGAACCCACGGCTCCGCACGTTGGACCTTGGCACTCGTCAGGGATACTCTGGGATTTAGGTTAACGTGCCTGCGAATGCTTCAGTGCAGCAGTACCAATTGAAAGGGGTAAAGACCGACAGGGATATCTGAACAAATGGACCCGCCACATTTTATTGTGATTTATTTTTCTGTTTGAAATGTATTCTGGACCAATTTTCCGGGCCTCAGAACATCAGAGGGTCTTTTTTTATCTGCCCATTCAATCCATCCTTTTCATCTTGAGCCTAAAGGGAAACTGGTGCATTTGTCCAGATCAAAGAAAGTTCAACAGTATCATTCTTTTTCTTCTTTTCATGAATAATTTATATTGTATTTATTTCTGGTTGGTGTCTCTTTAATCACACTTCGAGGTTGTGACCCCTCATGTACCGCTAAAGACGCTGTCATCTTTAGCAGAGTGCCCTTTGTGGGACTCAAAAGATTTGCCTACAAACCCACTTTCACCCTTTATCCAATTACTTGAATATGTTTTTAACCGTTTGGTTGACTAGACTCGGACATCAAGGCGCCTCTTCGGTTCATAAAAATGAGCTCACAACGTGACGTGGTTAAATGTCGGTGTTCCAGCGTTGCTTTTTTATTTTTTATCTCTAGATACAATGGAGAGTGGGAGATGGGACGGGAAGCTCTGGAGGATATTCTGTACAGAGCCCAGCTGGAGCTCTACTCCCAGCCTCTCTTGGTAAGAGCGCCGTGCACTGTGCCGACCTGTCGGTGCCCAATATGTCGTCGCACCGCCCCGCTTTTACCGCGTCATCGCTCATCAATCTGCGTCCGTGCATGTGTCGTCTCCAGCTGGGCAACGCCATGAAGAGCTCACTGCCGGACAACGCGCCGGATGCGCCGCGCGGGCGCAAAGTGCTCCAGGTGGAGGTGACGCCCACCATCAGCCGCATCTCCATCTCAGCCATCACCACTGCCTCCATACGGCGCCACCGCTGGAAGAGAGAGGGTAAGACCACAGTAGCCCTAGAGGAGGAGGAGGAGAGTACTGCGAAGTGACCCTGTTCCCTCCCATTACAGAACTTTTTATGTGCTGTTATGTAAGAAAAAGCTCCACTATTGAGTTATGATTATAGCTGTAAGATTTTTCTTCCCCCCAACCACTGAAATCAAACAAGATTCTGCCCTCCATTACCATTGTCCGAGTGGTGTCTGTATTCTCAAAGTGTTGCAGAGTTTCGGCTTCTTCCCCCTCGTCTTTGTTTCTCGAGTGTGCGCTGAGCTTTGTCTCACTAGTAACTTTTAAGGGTTGAGAGTTTACACTGAACTCTCTTTAACCGGTAGATGAGCGGCCCCTTTTCTGCGTTCTTTTTTTTTTTTTTTTTCTCTTAAAGTGAATTTACAAGCCGCCGTTGGGCCTGCTGTGGCCGCGATGAGGCCCAAATCGGTGGTGAGGCTCGCTGCCACTAAAGAAACCTGTTTCCCCGTCTGTGTTGTTGACTCCCAGATTGTTTTGACTACTCAACCGCAGCAGATTTGAGCCTCATCGTCAACCCTCATAGCCTCGCCCAGCACCACCGCCAACACCGCCACAGCCAACACCACCCTTCCTGGGAACCCACAACCAAAGAGGATAGAGAAGGGCGGCCTCACAGCTACCACTACAGCAGCAGCAGCAGCATCATTCCTCCCATCACATTTGAGGGTAGGGGACAGGGGCGGACACTCGGAGCAGAGAGGGTCTCAGGAGGAGGTGCCCCTTTGATTTGTATCCTGCCAACCCCCCCTCCTCCTCCCTCACTCCCCCCCCCCACCCATCAACGTGAGGATGTTCACTCTACCGTTCCCGTATGGGCCGCCTCTTCACTTCCCCAGAGTATTGTAACTCATCCAGTCGATTCTACTCGCTTGACCTCCAGGCCACGACTGTTTTTACTGTCTCAATCAAGAAAGGAAGAGTCTCCTATTCTGGGTTTGAAGGAAGTTTGGCTACTGGCCGTTTTGCATGGGCCTGCCATTA
This sequence comes from Pungitius pungitius, assembly GCF_949316345.1. NCBI lineage: Eukaryota > Metazoa > Chordata > Actinopteri > Perciformes > Gasterosteidae > Pungitius > Pungitius pungitius. The sequence continues at coordinate 8,410,240 of NC_084909.1, read as the reverse complement.
TGACTTGTCTCCTCTCTTTTTCCTCATCGTGCCTCCTACCCATTTTAGACTGCCGCCCTTGTCACTCACCAAGCATGTCATGTGCCTTTTTACTCGAGGCTCTTTCCATTCGGTTATAGATTTATTTTCTATATGGTTTTTAAATAGTATATTTCTCTGGCAGAGAGCACCCGACATCTTGTGTCTGTCGTGCTCCTCGCAGTGTTTTGACAGCGCCACAGGTTCTGGGTGACTCGAGCCAGCAGCCACCATCTGCTGCCGCCATTGTGCAGGAGGAGGCCTCCCATTTTGCTTTTCAGCCCAGCAGCTTTGTTGTATGTTGGCTTGTGCCGTGTTTCCCCCTCTCCGCCCCCCCCCTCCGCGCTCAGTGAGTGGGAACGAGCCCGTCATCATCGCATGTGCACGCTACAGCAAGCTTCTTAATATTTCCACTAAATCAAAAAACACACTGTCATCATAACAAAGCCACGGGAGCATACAGAGTATAGTCACGGTTTACAAACGGCCCCATCTTGTGTTGAGTGTTTTGTGTTAACACCAGAAATGATAAAGACTAACACACAGTCATTATACACTGGGATGTAGATCGCCAAGGTAACTCAAACACTTGAACAAAGCAGCATGCCCTCGAGTTTTGGAGATGCTGCTTTGTTGTGAGTTTTAGGCCGGTAGCGAGCACGTACAGGAAGGGAGTCTCTCAAACAGGTGGCAAAAACATTCAAAAACACTCCTGCGGTTTTTTAACCGGAGAGCTTTGAAGAACTTTGTGCTCCATCTCTAGCTGGAGTGCTATTGATCCGATGAGGCGCACAGTCTCTGCGCCGGTGCTGCAGGAGAGACGGGGGTTTGGGGGAGGTGGTGGGGTGGGGTGGGCAGGAGAGCATGAGTCTTCCCCTAATGTTATGTGCATGTCGGTCCAGACCTTCTCTGTTCCTCCTCTTCGTTTCTGGTGCTGCCTGCGGTCCCCATGGTCCAACTTTGCCTGTCCCAACAATGCATGACGGAGACTGGCGGCTGGTCCTCGGGTCTCCTTTGTCTCACAGGCTTTAGCCAGCATACTCTGTCATTAACGTACTTTTTTTCTAACTCAATTTATCATCTTTTGTTCTCCTTTCAGCCTTCCGACACGGATGTCTTGGATGAATTGATAAATGTTTAATTGTTAAGACCTTTTCATGTAAATGTTGTGCTTGTTTAATCAAATGATCTAATCCAATATCTATTGAACAGGAAACCTTTTGCTCGACAGCTCTTATCCCGCAGTTTATTGAGCACTCACTTTTCCTAAACAAAATACTTGTCTGTTTTAAGTTTATCTGAATTAGATCAAAGGTCATTGTCTGCCGTATCGACATCAGGAAACATTACCAAAATATGTCAGACATACAAAGAATTTGACTTGGCGCATAACAGCAAATCAATAGACAATGCACAACAAGACAACTTGTACTTCTGTTTGATGCATACGACTGCGCTAATGAAGCAGCATGGTGTGTTGATTAGTGGTGGTTAGCTGGAAGGTTATTCTTTCAGTTTGCTATTATATAGTGCATTATTTATAAACCAAATCTTTCTTTCCTATTGCTCAGATTAATCAGTTTGTTGCAGTCCTGTTCTCATCATAAACAAGAAGCCTCTCTCTGGGTCAAGATGACTTTTTGTCAGGCTCATAATTTGGACTATTAATACTTTGTTCACTATTTCCTTTAAAATATAAATTAAACTGAATATTCTCGTCTAGTTTTAATCTTTGTTTATTTATTTATTTTTTAAAAAATTTTAGTCATTGTATTTAAATTTGTCATTGTTCACCCCGCTCACTTATTTTTTTTGTTTTGTCTTCCACGTTTTTCTCTACGTTTGTGCATGTGGACACTCAGACGGCGACGGGATGAGCGGCGGGGAAGATTCGTTCAACATCAACGACCCGGATGAAGGTTTCTCCTCCGGAGCGTCCAACAGCAGCCAGCCCAGCGGCACCAAGGCGGGCGGCAGCATGGGGCCGAGGGGCAGCCTGAACAGCAGCAGCAGCATCAAGAAAGCCATCACAGCACGACTGTCTCGGGAGAAAGATCGGGAGAAAGATCGGGAGAGGGAAAGGGAGAAGGAGAGGGAGAAGGAGAAGGAGAGGGAAAGGGAAAGGGAAAAGGAAAAAGAGAGGGAGGCGGTGGCGGAGGTGGAAAAACAGGTGGCGTTGTCAGCTGATCACCAGGCTGCGGTGAGGAGGCACCACCAGAGGCAGCAGTCGCCCCCAGCTAGCATCACCTTGGAGGCCATCCACCTGAGCCCCATAAAGAAGCACCTCAGCTTCCCCGTGGCGCCCGCGTTGGTGCGGACTGAGAGCACCGCCTCCAGCAAGTCCTTTGACTGCATGAATCTCAGCCTGAACGGAGGCGGCGAGGAACGAGACAAGGAGGAGGGCGCTCCAGCCGCCGGCTCCCACCGCCACTCCACCATCAGCCTGAAGGAGGAGCACCTGATCAGGCAGGAGGACGCCGAGGACAACCAGTCTCCTGGAGCTCCTCTCACCAAGCAGTCCCGCTCGCCCAGTTTCAACATGCAGATCATATCACAGGTCTAACGTGCAGGATGCGACACACACACACACACATACACACACACACACACAATACTTGTTCATTACACTCAGTGCTGCAGATTTTCTCTGCAGCTTTCAACAATCATTTGTGTGTGTGTGTGTGTGTGTGTGTGTGTGTGTGTGTGCGCGCGCGTGCTCTCTAGAGCTGTGGTCTCCATCTATTGAACACTCTGTGACTTGCAGTCGTTGCTGGTGGGTTTAGCGTTACTGAAAAGGGAGAAGTGCTCTCTGCTATAGACTCCAGTCCAGCATGTCACTGCATCCTCCGCCTGACCAAGCGGAGCATTCCTCACAGAAACTTTCCTCGGGGAGGAGGGGGGGTTAAAACGTCAAGAGGGAGGGTAAAGATGCCGCGCTGGCTGTGAGAGATGCGCGTGTGTGTGTCAGAAATTTTGAGTTCCTGACTGAATCAGTCAAAATGAATCTGCAATAACACTTACTCATGTTTGAGAAGAGTGGGGATTATTGTTCTTTCTCTTCATTCCTTCCCCTTTCATTCCCGGGCTCACGTGCAATCGATTCTGCTGGTTATCTTCTTGGTCATTTGTTGTTCTTAGTAAGACATGGAATTTTCATTTCAATTCATTAAGAGCATCCATGTCTTTTTTTTTCTTTTTTTTTATCACGACCCAAAGAAGGTAAAATTAGTGTCTCTTTGACAGAGATTTAGCAAGAATCGGTCTGACCAAAGTGATTCTCTAGTTTTTGCCCCTGACCATTATTTTGTTCTCTAATTGGATCTCTCGCATCAGACTTGTAAGATTGTTCTGTAATCAAATTGAAATGTGATTAGGATGTTACTAACTCGAAGCCTTTAGCTGGACAAATGTGACGATATCCCCACTGTGCAGCTACAACAGGAATGAGTTTGTCATGTGACCTGATTTAATATTTCAAAGTGAATCTGGATTAAAACCCGATGTAGACGTTGCAGGTTTGGTTTCGAAGCCAAAAGGCAGTGACTGTATTTTATATTGGGATTGTTGCTATGGTTGAAACCATTCAATGGGTCCCTCCATCTTAAAGCACCCGTAGGTGTGTTCTGTCGCGCTCTGGCCTTTTTGTGAGTGGCGTCTGGTCTGAGCCGGTGACGTACTGCCCTCCGCAGGCTCCTCTCAGTCGCCGCGGCGATCCTCCTAACGTCCTGCGCTCTGATTGGATGCTCATGAAACATTATGTTCTACCTCATTGTGTGTTCACCCTGCCATTCGGACACCCGTCCCCCCTACAGTCAGACGCCGCAGGATTCAACAGTTTGGGGGGGTTTGAACTGGTTTCACATTAGAACTGTGACGGGCTCAATCGCACCATACACTAAACCTAGCTGCAAAACGACAACATCCGACACCCACTTTGGAGTGAACCGGATTATTTGAATTCTTAAGAAATACCTGGCTTCTATTTTTTTTTTTTTTTTTTTTTTTTTAATGAAATGATTTATGAAGTGCAATTGTTTTATGCTCATATGCATGGAGTTTGAATCTCTGCTGTTTTAATGCTTGCATCTTTGAACAGTGCTCGCTAGCCTTCCGTTGTGCCCCCCAAACCCTCCCCTCCTGCGCAGTGGTTTGAACATGGCACGCTTGCCTGCATGTTTAGTCCTCCGCAAAGCACAGCTGTTCCAGATGTGCGAAACTGACAGTGAGCCAAACCCAACTCTCGTCCTTGATTTTGCCAGATGTGCCAATACACATCCTATCCTGAAGGAAGTTATTTAGCTTAGGTGTCTTAAGTCGAAATGCCTATTTTTTTTTTTCTTCCTGTTTGCACGTCTTATTTCAAAGTTCTGGGACAAAATAAGCAAAAGAAGGGATGTTTGACGTACGGCTTAACGTGCCCTTAGAGGCAGCTTCATCCTTATTTGCCATGAATTTGTGTGTGTGCGCGAGAGAGAGAGAGACACACTTACTATTTGCTGTTCACATGTAGAAGCAGTATATTATGCGTCCGTGCACTGTAGATGTCGTACTGCGTTTCCCAATGTCTTGCTCACGTGGCTGGTGTAAAAACAAGAGTGACTGATTTAATGTATATAAAAGTCCCACACCGTCGCGCTCCTGCTGTGCTGCAAACCTTCACAGCTGCTGCTCCTGAGTGAGTTCTGTGTGCGCTTCAGCCTTAAACATGTCAGCCCAAGGGGGGGGGGGGGGAAGCCTCGGCACTTTTGGACTTGCATGCTCCTCTTCCTCCTCGCTGGAGTGAGGAGGAAGAAGACCGGAGAGCAGCTCACGCTCACCTGGCCTCTCCGCTGTTGTCCCTGTGCTGAGTCGCTCCCAACCGGCCCTGTTCCCATTTCCTATATATTTTGAGTGGCACCTGTTTTTCTGCTGTTTTCTCTTTAAACGGGTGACGTGTTCATGTCATAAATGTAAGCGCTGCGGACCAAGGTTACCAGCATCTCTGCGTGGACAATTACTCCCCAGTGTCTGGTGTCATTTGCATGTGATCAGGGCGGGAAATAATACACCAGCCGGCGAGTGTTGACACAACGTGACTATCTGCTGTTCGTGTGAGTAGACTGATGGTCCACAACTCCACATAAAGTCCTCTTACATTTCAAAAAGGTCTCAATTAGGCAGTAAAATGTTGTACTCTGTTTGCTGCTGGTGGACAAAGTTAATTTCCTGTCCTGCATGTGATAACTGTGGGCTTTGATTTATGCACTTTAATCCATCCACCTCTCTCCTAAAGATACTTATTGAGATATATATATATATATAATATGTGTGTGTGTGTGTGTGTGTGTGTGTGTGTGTGTGTGTGTGTGTGTGTGTGTGTGTGTGTGAGCAAATGTGTATACACTCAATGCAGGGTTTAAGTCTCTTTTAAAGTAGTTCTTCTATGTGATGTCAAATTCAACATAATGCTATTTTTGTTAAGAGTCTAAGGGTACAGCTATTCAATTTTTTTTTTTCAAAACCAAAAATGATTATGTGGGGGGGGGGGGGGGATCTGGAAGGTCTCAGGAGTTTATCAAAAAGACACACTTTAAAAAATGGCAGCACCAAAATTTCTGTTCTTGAACTCAGAATTGATTCTATGCAACATGTTTTCCCCTTTTTCTCATTTTTGGTGTTACCAGCTTTTATTGATCCTGGACGGGCGAGATGCATTAAGCTGGTTTTTAAGGTGTGAGTCCTATACAACGATTCTGTTCATGCACCCAGTTGTGCTGCTACAGAGCGAAGGACCTCTCATGTGAGTGGAATTTAAAAAAGAAAAAAAAAAAACCATTCATTTGTGATCCAAATGTCCTCGCAGAGAGAAAGCCACATCGGGACGTTTGGTGCATGCGGAGCCCCTCCTGTCAGTTTGCACTCTGTGGCTCAAAGACATTAGTTGGTGTATGAAATACAAACAGATTATCAATAATGAATCTTATTGGGTCGCTTCGAGGGAAGCCGCTGGACGATGTGATGACACTGTACTATTGATGTTGTATAAATGGAGAGAGAGACTTATTTTAAATCTTGTAAATAAAAAATGTACAAAGGTGAAAGCAAGATACATATAAAAACTGCACATCAGTCTGAGATGTAAAGAGAAATTAATCTGTATATTGTTGAATAAATATCGTGCCGTAAGGGATATGAGTGTGTGTCTGCTTATTAGATATAATATCCACAGCATTGTTCTATTACTAAACTATGAAAGGTCTGAGACTAGAGACAAACTGAAGCTCTTTCTAACCTTTCAATATCATTTTAGTTTGATATCTCCTGAAAAGGTTCTAGTGGCACTGACAGTTTTTCTTTTTTAACTTAATTTAGCCACCCCATTTTATAGATAAAACAAATAATCAGAAAACTAATTATTGAAAAGAAAAATGTTACTTTTCATTACCAAATGTTCAATAAGTGGAAAAAAATGTAAAACATACTAAAGAAGTTAATGTTTCTTTAAGCGCATGTAAATTAAGCTTATATTGTTTATTTTAAATTGTTTCAGTTTGCTGCATCGCAAATAAAATGTGTTGCATTAAGATTTCAAATCGGAGTAACGTAGACTTTTTAATGAATTGATTGCCAAGCACAGCTGGCCCACAGTTTGACGAGCTGTGGTGATGTGCTGACACCTAGCGGCGGTATCCCGAACAGCAGGAGATTTGAGAGTGAATCATTGTACTTTAAAAAGGACAATAACATCAGAACTATTTCAGTGATTGACCCCTCTATTCATGATTGACCGTAAGTTATGCTTTTTGTTTGATAATCAAGAAAACCCATTGTAATGAGTTGTCATTAAAACCACAAAAGCAGGTAAATTGACGGTTTAAAGGAAACTAAATGGTTGGCTCGATTATTTGATCTACTGCTCAGCTACCACTATGCTACCTGCTAACATGCTGATGCTAAAATCCTCTGATTTCAAACACGTTTCCCATGTAAGCTTAGCATGTTAGCATGCTTAAAATAGATAATTAGCACTAAGGCTAAAAAAAAAACACAATGTGCCTGAGAATTTAAGGATTGCGTTAACATTTATTATCTCAGAATTGATACAATTGTGTGGTTTGCTGAGATTTTGAGGTGAACTTTCAATTTTATTTTTACAATATGTTGTAAAATATTCCTTCCAACTTGACAGTTATTACTAATTAGCTGCTAAAAGTAGCTAGTTGGCTTAAGTGGTAACTTAATGTAATCTAAACCAAAATATTAGATAGGAAGAGAATTTCTGTATTAAGAACATATTGTAAGTCATTTAATACGTACACATGACCTCCATAATGTAATGTTGATCCCGGGGGAAGGATTTGTGTCTGGTCCTGCTCTCGCGGGTCTCTTCCCTGTTTTATCCCCATTGAAGAATTTTTGTTCTGTCTCAGGTCCGAGTTTGGTAACAGAGGATGCCACGGGTGTAGGGATAGGACAGCCCTGCAGGGTAACTGTGTTTATAGATAAAATATGTGTACGATGTTGTGAAATATGATGATGTAAGACCTGTTTTGATATTAGATGCAGAAAGACCGAACAAGGAGCAAAGACAGAATTTTCAGAAATCGACGCTTGCTCAGTCAAATGGACTCGGGAGAAGGAAGTTATCTATTTTGCAAAATATTACACTAGTCTTAGTGTAATTCACCGGCCGCAGTGTTCTGGCCCAGAGTTCAACTCCACAAACCCCTTAACAGTGCAACATTTAAGACCTCAATGGATGTATTGCCACTGCAGGATCTGATAACTGAATCACAAGGGCTGTGTGGAATATTGTTTTATCGTTTTGGAGACTTTCCTACTAGTGCCTCGGTAGAGGAAGTCGAGGCAATAGAGCACGTGTGTCAGGCACTGCAAGTTATCTAGAATCAAAGTCCACACTTAAACAATTGGCCTCTGCCCCTTCGAACGTGAAGCACTTCTTCGAAGCTGTTGATTTGGACTTTTCTTATTTCTTCATAAATGATGCTTGAATTAGGGAATAAGGTTCACCTGCAGCGAATGCACTCATGGCAGAGCATTCCTCAACCAAACTCAACGGTGAGTGTTTTCCCGTCTCATTTATTGCCCTTTGCATCAAACACTGTTTAAATAGTGTTTGTTACACTATATAAATTTGTTTTAGAAAATGCTCCCTGTCAATTCCCGATTCCTAAGCAGATGCAGTGGAGTCAAATGCACATTTATCCAGTGCAATAGAGAAAATAAGGTACAATTAAATGGAAAGTATACCTCCACTTGATTACAGTAAATGCCCTTTTGCTACTTTTCAAAACTGGATACTTTGTGTAAAAAGCTCAACTATATTCTCAAAACTATATTTTATTTAATATGAACCATTAACAAAACACACAATGCATCCCTTACCATCCATCCTCTCTGTAATGCATCTTAATCGATCTGGCCCTCTTGCTACTCGCTGTCCCCTGGGTGGAAGCTTGAGTCCGGACTCGGCAGTCCGCCGGGCTCTGACATCACTGATGCAGTGCTGGGTGAGGCAGCACTGACTGCAGAGGCTCCTCTCTCCTTTCGTGCTCTGTGCTCTCCGCCAGAAACGCATCTGTAGCACTATAGCCCCACTCCCCCACGTTGCATTTAGGATGGGGGAAGCTGTGGTTAAGTCCAAGCAGTTTCCTACTTTGGCAATCGGAGCAGTCAGAGCTTCGAAGAACATTTCTCCCTCGCCTTCTTTTCAGCGATCCTCCTCCGCGTCCTGGATCAAGGAGAACATCCTTAAGAGGGAATGCTGCTACTTCGAAAAAGGTGTCAGGTAGGATGAGCGGCCCGTGTGGCGTGTTGACTGTAAACGGCTCTGACTTTGTAGATAGCTGCTGGCATCGGTCCTCCGTTGTGTTTATGTGCAGGGAGGCATCGCCCCGAATAGCTGTGAGGGCAGCTGTGTCATTTAAATCAGTCTATTGTTTTCGGGGGTCATAACTCCAACTGTGCGTCAACAGGAAAATGTTTCAAGCGTTAGCTTTTGCTTCTCCTCTAGAGAGGATGAATGCAAGTGTGGCCACTCAAAGACCGATCATGTGGATGAAGCTATCAAGCCGGATAATTTCACAGGCGAGTCTTGGGACAAACACAGACATGTGCGAGAAGTTCCCACGGATGCTTTTGGAGGCATCAGCTTCGGTGGTTTGGGACAGAAGACTGGCAAGGTGACACCATCCTTTACTTCTTCTATAAAGACATTACATGTGAATGTGTTTTCAAACTGGCCTTTGCATCTGTCCTGCCGTCCTGCCCAGTATGCACGAGTGTCCACCGACACGAGCCCGGAGGTCCTGTACCAGTTATTGACCGAGCAGTGGAACCTTTCCCCTCCCAACCTGCTGATCTCAGTGACCGGAGGAGCCAAGAACTTCTATCTCAGGGCTCGTCTCGAGAGCATGTTCCACAGAGGTCTCATCAAGGTGGCGCAGACAACAGGTGAATCATTAGCCACAGTGTGTGTGTGTGTGTGTGTGAGCATGTGTTTTTGCATGGTGCATGTGGTAAAATCCACCATATACGCCTCAAAGGTCCAATCCTGTATGACAGTGCAGTGTTTCCTCATTAACCTTCCACCGCACACTTTCTAACTGAATATGCACCAATCACATCATACATCAAACAACACGTTTCCTATTTGAGCAGACAAAGAGGAGAAGTGTTGTTTGAATTGGAGGCTTCAGCCAGTTAGCTTAGCATAGCAAGACTGGAAGCAGTGGAGAGAGTTACTCTGACTCTCTTAGAAGATAAAATTACCCCCCCCCCCCAGCACTGTCTAGCGCTCACTGATTTGACATGTGACTTGTGATTGGGCACATGCTGCACCCAGGAGCGTGGATCATCACTGGGGGTACGCACGCAGGTGTGATGAAGCATGTGGGGCGGGCCGTGAGGGACCACGCCCTGAGCAGCTCCATGCAGGGCCAGATTGTGGCTATCGGAGTTGCGACGTGGGGAATAATTCACAACAGGGGCGCTTTAGTGAATCCAGAGGTACTCGCCTTAACATCTTCTTAACGAGATTCATCACCTGCATGGCACGAGTCTTCTCCTTTCCCACAGCTCTCTCCTCTTCATGTCTGCAGGGTTGTTTCCCAGCCAATTACGAGATGGACATCGAGGGCCAGGGCCGACTCTCTTGTCTTGATAACAACCACACCCACTTCCTGATGGTGGATGATGGGACCCAAGGGAACTACGGAGTGGAGATTGAATTGCGTAGCCGTCTGGAGAAATGCATCACCAGAAAGCGGCTCGGAAACAGAGGTCAAAAACAGCTGATGCAACATGGCAGATAAAATCTTAAATCCGTTTAAAATTGATCGTTCTACTGTCTTACCTCCAGTGAGTGGCGTCACAATCCCTGTGGTGTGTGTGGTTTTGGATGGAGGACCAGGCACCCTAAATGTGAGTCAGCGGTCGTCTGTTCGCTCACTGTTTCTGTCTTTGTCTGACGGTCTTGTGTCTCCTCTCAGACCATTTATAACGCCATGCTCAACGGGACACCGTGTGTGATCTTGGAGGGCTCTGGGAGAATAGCTGATGTGATTGCCCAAGTGGCAGGATTGCCATTGTCCCGGGTCACCATCGCCCTCATTCACCAGTTAATGAAAAGGTTATTTGGCCAAGAGTATGAAAACTTCTCCCACCTCAAGATCATAGAATGGACCAAGAAGGTTTGTGAACATACTGGAGGGCTGGATTTGATACTGTGTACTGAAATGTCTTGATCAATCGATTTGACACACTTACAGGTCATGTTCAAATTGGATCTAAATGTTCACTACTACAAATGACGCTTTGTCCTCCAACACCCTGCTCAATTGTGGTGTGCCACAAGGCTCAATTTGAGGTCCTCTTCTGTTTTCTGCTCTCTCCCGATTAAGGACCGTAACAAATAAATGGAGACGTTATCGTATGCCCAAGTGTCTTAAGATCCCCTGGCATGGGTCTCCAGGTTTGATTTGAAACCTTACCTCTTTGTGTCTCCAATCTGTGCCAGATTCAGGACATCATCCGGATGTCTCAATTGCTGACGATATTCAGAATAAGTGAGGATAATCACAGAGAGGTGGATGTGGCTATACTCCAAGCCCTGCTCAAAGGTATGGGTTTTGTTTTCGCATCTCAGTACCAGTAACAGTAAGTACAAAGGCGAGGAGGCTTGGTGCCAAAGCAGCTATTAGCAAGTATAATGTTGCTTCTCAGCAGACTAATCGAAATTAAGACTGAATGGTTTTCAGATACTTCACCTATTCTTCAGGATATTTTCACCTAGAGCTTTTGCTTTTCTAAACAAGACACTGGCAGCCACACTTGATCTACTTATAAACAATATGAAAGGTTTCATCCTAATACTGATCTTGAGAAAGACATTGATGAAACCCCTTTACCCATGGAGTTTTCATTGTGATGATTCATTCTTGCAGCTAAACTGCTCTGCTTGTAATTTCCAACTTTGAGGTCTATTTACAACCGAGGAATCAAAATGCATTTCCCGTCAGTCGTCCTGCTCACTTAGCAAAGACATCCGCTGTCTTTTTTGGTCCAAGGCCAAGTTCTGAGGAGAATCTTTTTTGTGCGAATTTTGATGCCAATTTAAAAATAATTGCTGCTTGAACTTGCAGTGTGATCCCTGGTCGCATGACAGAATACATTCATTATTATTATTATTATTATTCTATATTTGTTGATTATGATGTATCATCATTCTTAGACTGAAAACTAATTCCAGATCTTCTGATTTTAAGATTTGATGCCATTCATCTTCCCACATAGCTCTAATTGAATCATTGATATATTTTCCACAGCTTCGAGGGCCAGCGAGAGACTGGGAATTGAGAGCTGGAAAAGGCAGCTGGAGCTGGCTATAGCCTGGAACCGGGTGGACTTAGCTGAGACGGAGATTTTCACTGAGGAGAGCCAGTGGAAGGTGAGTTTGCCTATTATACAATGCACTGTAAGCGGTCCAACCACATCCACCGTTTCCATTGGTGCCCCCAAGGGGAACCGCTGCAGCGAGTGTGTGGGAGCAACCTGGGGTGCCCTTTCGTGCCCCCCCCCCCCTCTGTGGTTGTAGCGTGGCCTCTGAATGTCGCCATGTTTCCATCATCCGACCTGAAGGCACTTTCCCATTGTGTTGTAACGGACTGACGGACTGTTTGTTCTTGGACATTTCTTTCCCTTTCAATACTTTTACTTTTTTACTTTAAGTACCTTTAAACCAGTACTTTTATACTTTTACTTAGGTAAAAAGCTTTAGTTAATACTTCCACTTCTACAAAAGTAAATTCAAACCCTAGTATCTATACTTCTACTTGAGTAATGAATGGGAATACTTTTGACACCTCTGCCCAAAACACCCGCCTCCCCTGATCTCCCCCAATCACTGGCCGCCTCCTGCCTAGCACGCACGGCAACTCCCCCTGATTGGTCGGAGTGAGGGAAATGACGTGACACGTGTACAAAATACACACTACTAAACGGGGTTGCTACAATATTACGAAAAGTAGACTATTGTATTATAAAATCATGAATATTATGATAAAATACTGTCTTTCTCTTCACACTGCTATTACTGTCAATTTACATAAATGCCTAACTTTCTATTTTGTAACCTCAACAATCCTACATTTCTGCATCAAATAAAGAAGGTGTGTTGCTCTGAAAATAAACCTGTTGTGTTTTTCTTGCACGTTCACATCAAGTCCAGCGACCTCCACTGGGCTTTGTTCTCGGCCCTAGTCGGAGACAGGCCTCGGTTTGTCAGTCTGCTGCTGGAGAACGGCGTGAGCCTGAACGACTTCCTGCAGGACGAGGAGACTCTGTGCGGCCTCTACAGAGAGATGCCCGGCTGCGTCTTCCTCCGCAAGCTGGCCAAGCGCGTCCAGAGATCCTGCCGCAGCAGGAGGAAGGGGTTCCACATCCACATGCAAGCTCGCCCGGGTCAAGGTGAAATGATCTCCATGACTCATGTGGCTGACGAGGTGCGCCACCTGCTGGGCAGTTTCACCCACGCCCTCTACCCTCCCCCTGACATGTCCTGCCAGTTCGAAATGCTTACAGAGGAAACGTCTCCATCAGTGAGTTTGTTCACCCGTCAGAAAGTGATTTGTACGTACGTTGTAATCCATTCAGGTTTTTTTTTTATTTTAGACACTGAAGTGTAATGTTTTATTTAATAAAACATATTACTTCCTTTTAATCTAGATGTCAATGGGTTCTCAAATGCAACTCAGAAACGACAATGCGGATGCACAGAGGGACCCCGGCAGAGACCTTTTCCTGTGGGCTGTGGTCCAGAACAACAAAGAGCTGGCTGAAATTGCCTGGGAGCTGGTGATTAAATCTCTTACCGTTAAACATAAAATACCCGTTTGCATGTATATGTATGTATGTGTGTGTGTGTGTGTGTTTTTTTGGAAGTATGCATGCATGGTGTTGCATCTTTCTGTATCTGCCCGTGCACAGTGCACAGACTCTGTGTCCGCCGCTCTGGCCGCCAGTAAGATCCTGAAGACGATGGCCGAGGAGGGAAGTGATGCGGACGAGGCAGAGGACATGCGGGAGCTCGCCAGTCACTACGAGGATCACGCCATGGGTAGAGTACCTCAGAAACCGCTCTACTGATGTGAGACAAGGTCACGAGGTCAGCATGGGCCCTCATTGTGTGCGTTTCACAGGTGTGTTCAGCGAGTGCCAAAACAGCGATGAAGAGCGGGCCCGTAAGCTGTTGGTTCGCGTGTCTCCGTCTTGGGGAAGGACCACGTGCCTGAGGTTGGCACTGGAGGCTGACGATAAGAGCTTTGTAGCTCAGTCGGGCGTTCAGGTTGGGAAAACATTCCTGTTTGTAAAATGTTATTTGCACCGTGAGCTAGAACATTCAACGTTGAATCCAAATGTTATTAGTCGGGAGCTTTTCATTGCGGCAGATTCCGTCTGATTAAAGGTCTGTCTTGAAGGCTCTTCTGACGCAGATCTGGTGCGGTGGGCTTTCAGTGGAAAATCCTGTGTGGAGGGTACTGATCTGCATGGTCTTCTTCCCACTCATCTACACCGGCTTTCTGGTGTTCAGGTGAGTCGATCAGTTACATGTGTGAAACTGTGAGAGCAGACCTCTTGTTGGAGTCAGACCTGGCCGGTGTTTGTTTTAAATGGTCGTACAGCGGCCAACACATTGAAAGACTGTTCAAAGACATTAACTAAAAATAATACCATTATATCTCAATGCGAGAAAAAAAACGTGGTTTAAGAATATTGGAATGAAGTCAAATGCGTTTTTGTGGCCTTTTTATGCCATGAAAGAGTACCTGTGGTGCAAGTCCACCTCCTTCATAATCCTGAATAAATGTGTGCATTCTCAACATGAATAAAAAAGTAGTGTTTCTTTGTCTTAAAAATTGCTCACATGAATTTGCATTTGTATTTATTTGACTTCACTTGGTGTCAGAAAGAGATATTTTACTGTTTCCTTTGCTCTTTTTATTAAAATATTTGTGCTACTGAGTAATGGTTTGTTACGGGTTTAAAATTCTCCCTAGACGTGATGAAGTCATTCACAGAAAAGCCGAAAAGATGGAGGAGATCAAGTCAGTGGAGACGGTAACAAGAAGTACGCTACGAACAAAATCTCGCAAACTGTAAGTCGCCTCAAAAACATGAATTCTTTGTATCTGTGTGTCGAACGAGGGTCTGTACGAGAGTTTATACGCATCTTCATATTTGACCTTTTTGTCCTGGTGACAGTAGAGATCTTGAAGTTCAATTAAAGCGAGTAAAGCTTGTGCTAGACGTCTCTGACCCTCCGGTGGCCTTTTCCGTCCACAGTGACCCCTCCGGCCCGAAGCCCCTGAAGCCTCTGAGCTGCTGGTGCCGGCTAGTCCAACTGTACAGCTCTCCACAGGTCAAGTTTTACTGGAGTATCGTGTCTCACTTTGCCTTCCTCTTCCTGTATGCTGTGGTGCTGATGATTGACTTCCAGGCTACGCCCTCTGCTGGGGAGCTGCTGCTTTACGTGTGGCTGCTCTCACTGGTGTGCGAGGAGGTCAGGCAGGTGAGCGAGACGCAAGCTGGATGCTTAGTGTTCCCTATTCTAAGAAATATTCATACCACCACATTCCTTAACTGACAAATGCAATGTGCGTTTCCTGCCTCAGGTGTTTTATGATCCTGATGGTTTTGGGTTTCATAAGAAAGCCAAGATGTACATCAACGACCTGTGGAATATTTTAGATGTTCTGTCCATCATTCTCTTTGCTCTTGGCCTCACATTTCGGTAGGTTTCCCTCCTCCCTCACAATCACCAATACTCCACTCTCTTGCTTTTCTCTAAATTGCAAAAGTTTTTCTATTTCAGGCTGACAACTGAGCTGTTCTATGCGGGTAAAATCCTCCTCTGCATCGACTTTGTGGTCTTCTGCCTCCGCTTCATGGCCATCTTCACTATCAGCAGAACCCTGGGACCCAAAATCATAATAGTCAGGAAGATGGTGAGAAGCTTACATAGAAATGTGACGAATGCTGACCCGATGACATGTGTGAGCAACTACAGAGACCCGCTATGCTTTACTTTGGTTTCTGCCTCACTGGGCCTCCAGGTGCAGATTAATGTTTTAAATGCTAAATAAAAGGTGTCAAACAGCATTGTTGTTTGTGTACAAATTACATGCAGAGCAACAAATTAACCTTTTTTTAAATAGTGAAACTTTTCCTGTCCACCACTGTACATCCTCACATGTCATCTGTTGGTGCTTCCAGATGACGGATATGTTCTTCTTCATGTTCCTGCTGAGTATCTGGGTGGTGGCGTACGGAGTGGCCAAACAGGGCATCCTCATCCACAACGACAACCGGCTGGACTGGATTGTCCGCGGGGCAATATATGAGCCGTACCTCACCATATTTGGGAATTTCCCCACAAATATGGACTGTGAGTTAATTGAGAGATAATTTCTCACATTTGGAGGCTCGGGCCTGGTTGTTTGAGTGAAATATCAACCTCTTTGCCCTCTGCAGACGCTGCGTTCGACTTGGACTCCTGCAGCATGAATGGCACGGATCCTCTGAAGCCAAAGTGTCCTGTGCTGAGTGAAAACCTAACGCCGGCCTTCCCCGAGTGGCTCACCATTATCATGCTGTGTGTCTACTTGCTCTTTGCCAACATACTGCTGCTCAACTTGCTCATCGCCATCTTCAAGTGAGTTCTCCTCCACATCTTCCTATCTCAATCGCAGTTTGAGCTTTTTTTCTTGCACTAGCTTGGATGCTTTGTAACATCGAACCCCACTTTGTAGCTGCGTGTCCTCGTCGTCCTCTTCATCTCTTTGTGTTCCTGCACAGCTTTACGTTCCAGACAGTTCAGGACAACACAGACAGAATTTGGAAGTTTCAAAGATACGAGCTGATCAAGGAGTACCACAGCCGCCCTGCCGCCCCTCCTCCTTTCATCATCTTCAGCCATTTTTACCTCTTTGTTCGCAACGTGTTGCTGAGCAGGGGCCGAATCGCAAGCGAGAAGTTTAGTAAGTATGGACCTATTTTTAAGCAGTATGCTTCCGACTATCTTGCTAATTGTATTGCTCTGTTAAAAAGCTGAAAGTATCATACAGAAACACTCTTATGGATTTTTAGATTGCATAAACGCATTTATAAACCCAATTTCTCTCATGATGGTCAAATCTTATGCCCCTACTTTGACAAAACAAACATCAAATTGGTTGCTATATTTTTTTTTAAGAGTGCGTGTTACCTCAGAAGGAGGAAGAGGAGCTGTTGTCCTGGGAGGCCCTGATGAAGGACAGATACCTGCTGTCCACACAGCAGGAGAAGAACCAGAGCATGGAGCGACGCATCCTGGACACATCTCAAAAGTAATCCCGCAGAAATGTCCTCCAGTGTAACGGCACGCCGGTCGTCCAGAGCCTGTCGACGCGAGGCAACACGCCATGCCGTAATATGTTTAATTTAAACTAACAGAGTCCCACACTGTTCTCGTCTGTTTCCTGAGGGTCACCACCATAACCGATCGGCTGGAGAGGGAAGAGGAGACGGGTTCCGATGCCGTGGTGCAAAGACTGGCTCGACTAGAGGAGCAGGTTGTGACCCCCTACGTGCTTATCACTGATGTCGCACCTGTGTCTGTGACATCTCCCGCTATGCAGTGGGAGAAAGTCACAATGCAGAATAGAGATGACACACTTGGTAACGTGTGAAAATGTCTCCACCAGATGTTGGTGGAAAATCGATCGTCTTCACTTTGCTCCAAGATGTCACGTCATTGTCATCATGTCTGACCCACTTTGAATGACTCTCACTAGGTCTGCCAGTCAGCCAAAGCCCTGCAGTGGATTGTGGACAGTTTGAAAAGTCAGGGTTTTGCAGCAAAAGAAGCACAACCGCCAAGTCAGCACCAAACTTCCTCACTCACATTGGATGTTAACATAGTGCAGGGTGACCGCCTCTTGTTCTCGCTCACTTTCATCCCTCCCTGCAGCTTGGAGTGTAGCAGACGAGTCCCCGGAGACTCTGACAGATCCATCAGAGAAAGAGGACAGAAACCATGTGAAAGCCCGTGAGCTCCACTATCCCAACAGCAAACTCGCACGCTTTCCTGTGCCTGAGGAGAAGGTGCCATGGGAGGTATTTCACTTCCACCACACAACCACCAGCTGCTAGTTAGCCACATCGCCCCTCCTTAAAAACACATTATTTTATTGGATCCAGATTGGTTTCAAGTGCTTTTTTTTCTTCAGATTAGCTTCAGCTCATACAAGCCGACTTATTATGCTTCTGAAGACGGTGGAGACCACGTGGATGGGTACGTTTTTACTAATTCCATACTGCATATACTGTATGTTAAAACAAACTATTGTCTTTTGGTTAAGATAACACAAGAGTTTCCCGCTTATGGTGTCATTTCTCCGTACAGATCAGAGTCAGAAGCCTTAGATAACTACAGGTATGATATTAGATACTCAAGGCATCAAAGTCACTTCACAAGCACGCCTTGATGTCCAATGTGTGTCTGATGTGTCATTAGAAACCCGAGAGGAAGGACTGGCCTAAGGGGACGAGGGGCACTAAGCCGCCTCGGTCCAAATCGAAGTGCAGAGCTTGTGCTTACACGGTAGGTCCCCCGACGTCTTCACGGTACTTTTTAAAAAGTTGCTCTCCACCACTTTATTGCAAAGCCTGATCAATGACTTTGACATTTTCTTTTTAGCATTCAAGAAGGCCAAAGATCGGTTTTGGAGTACATGGCGGTTTGGGATGAGAGACAGGGAACCTTAACTTTACCTGGAGTGAGTCCCGCTGTTTGTACCGTTTCTTAAAAACTTTTTTAACTGTTTAAATAAATGTACCTTTATGTTCAAATCTGCAGGGGGCGCTCCAGTCGGCCGACCACTTGCCAGTGGCTCTTGAGAGAACCATTGGGAGAACGATGTATGAAAAACTAAATGCTAAAGTTTCTGAGGGAATAAAGGTATGTTTATTGAACACTGGCCTTTTAACGAGTAGAATGTTGCTGGAGGAGATGTTTGGTTTACAGATGGACAAATATAAAGTTAAGTACAGAAGTGAATTAAAAGCAGTTTGAAACCACATTTCATTTGCAGACTGAGACAAAGGTGTTTGAATCAAAGACAAGCGATTAGTTAGATTACTTTCACTCAACATCGTTTGAATCTGACCTTCTGGGAGGTATCTCTTTATTTAGACTACACCGACAGGCTTTTTTCATTGTTTCGTAAAGAACACATTTTCTTGGCTGTTATCAGGCATCAAACCTGTGTATTTGCATACTGTCTAAGAATTAAACAAATAAGATGATTGATAATTACCAACCAGTCTTTTCTTGACTCTGAGGAAGTCTTGGATTCTGCTGCTGTGTTTCAGGTGTTTGAGGGTTACGTGGATGACTGCAGGAACACGGATAACGCCTGGGTGGAAATCACCGTGCTAAACATTCACCTGGAGAGCACGAGCCGGTTTGCCGCTAACATCGACAGTATGGTGAGGACAGCATGATCGTCTCTTGGTTATAAATTGTATTGTTTTAGGAGAAGAACTTGGCCGATGGATCGTTCCCCTTTTGCATTTTAGGTGATATCTAAAATTCGCGATTATCTCTGTCTCAGGTGGCGAGCAGCAATGGCGCCCTTCAGTGGCAGGAGGTGAGCGGCAAAACCAGACTGGGTTCAGATCAAAGAGACTCTTTGCGACTGGTTGCGAAGCTGCACAACAGAAAGTTCTGATGTTCTTCACTGCTGTAGCTCTAAATGTGCCTCTCCACCCATGGGATTTTTCAGTTGCACTGAAAGCAGTTGAATCAAAAGCCATAAAGTTATGCTGCTGGGATTTGTTATTTTTACTTGCACAAATTTATTTAGGATAGCAATCAAAATGTTAAGCTGAAAAGAGTGAAGCTTTTACTAAACTTGTGTAGCTCAGTAAAAGTCCACCAACAGAAAAGTACATCCTCACATGTCAGTGATGTGTGTTGGTCCTTCTTCTTCATGTTCCTGCTATGAGTATCTGGGTGGTGGCGTACGGAGTGGCCAAACAGGGCATCCTCATCCATTTCTGCTTTACATTTTATGTATAAAGTCATTACATACACAAAGAATATATATACCTACTTTTTGGGGTGGTTGTTCTTCAAAGGCGCACTTCCATTTCCCTCTACTTCATACTTCTACATTATGGTACTTTTTCCTTCCACATGTGGTTGAAAGTCAGTCGCTACTTCATCTTACTGTCTATACAATTTTGCATTATACCAGATCAAAACGCATCTACTGTATTACGTACTAGCGTAATTATCCATAACAATAACAATGCAACAACCACAGTTATAGGTTTATAAAACCATGGACCTAGTACCTAGTCCACAGTAATCTGCTTAATTCTGCTGTATTAACTCTATGTCTGACTATTACATAATCACTCCTGGCCTTAATATTTATATATACTTTTTTTTTTTAAACATTGGTGTGCAATAGAAAAGCATGGGTTGTCTCACATTGTTCTGCAGGGATATTAAAGTCAAACTGAAGACTTTGGGATTCATTTAAGCAAGTTGACTTTTGCATGGTGCTCATTGGCTTAGGCAGAGGTGTCCAAACGGCGCAGTATCTGTTTCACACCCTATTTTTCCACTGCAGGTCCTGCAGTCCTTCTTCAGTCTTCTTCCTTCAAAGAGAATGCTTTTTATTTTTGGCTTTTTAAACTGATGTCAAACCTGCTGCTGGCGTCTTAATAAAGTCTAAGGATTCAACACTGCAAGGAGTCCTGCTAACATTTACATTGACACGTGTGATCTTTTCCAACATTCCTGCCTTGCCATGTTATTATTTGTCCTGTAATACTTCGATCATCCAGCGCCAATGAGAAAATACAGGTGCTATATTTAACTACAGCATCGGAGAGCAGAATAACCGAAGAGCTCTCACTCTGCTGTATTGTGAAATGAAAAAAACAAACAGTTCACCAGAGACTTCGCCCTCCTTCAATTACCTTTTATTCAAGATAAAGATTTAAAATTAAAAAGATATTTATCGATCATGTATGTATATGGACACAGCAATAACGTATTCTACATATTTATATATACTAAAATGACATGTCAAAAGAATATACAGCAAACGTAAATGTATTGTATGTCAAAATATTGGCCTATATTGCATTATTTTGTTAATAACAGAACAGAACACACACACAATTGGTATAATGTGCGATTTTAGGTAATAATTCGGTTAAAACTAAAAAATTAAGTAAACTGACTTCTATTTCGCTAATACACGATCTTCGACTAGCGTGAGAGGCTTACAGGTGCACCGGCCAGAGAGTATCCGGAAGTGACGTAGCAGTTTCACAAGCGCACACTATTGGATCGGACGATACTCAGAGAGAGAGAGAGAGATGGGGAGACAGCGGGTGGACATCAGAGATTCAACGGAGCTTAACGGTAATACGCTATATTTTGTATTAATTGTATCGAGTGACGCGGCGTCACGGCTACATTAAACGGGTTGGTTTGGTCACGTGGTGAGCGTGTTTGGCCGGTGCAGCTACGGTGAAAATAACGTGAACAGCGTCAAGACTGTTAAAAAAAAACGCGACTCTTCTCCACTCGACTTCTGATCCCTTTCATTCCCCAACGCGACACCTGTGACAACACCCGGCGTCAACTAAAGAAAGAAGCCGCTAATACGTTGACTAATACACATTTTCAGCTTTAAGGATCAAACGGTTCGAGGTGTTTTTATGCTTCGCATTACGCAACGGAGTGGAACATCCCTCTGAATATCACCACTCTTCCCAGTGATCTTTAACCAGGAGAAGCAGGAAATTACAGGCTTCTGTTTGCTTCTGCAGGAGTGCAGGCTAAATTATAGTGAGAGGTCAAGAAGTGTTTGTCTTTTCAGTGAAGTAGTGTTACTCAGAATCGAAAGATTTTTGACTACGTGGCCAAACTCAAAGGTAATAACATAAAAAAGACACTGGATCGGACAGTTTAGCCCTGAGTTAAAATCCTGTGTTTGTTATTTACAGTACAATCCAACACAACCATACAGGACACCGTGGATTGCATCACAGTAAGATGTGTTTCTAATAGTTTGTCCACTCCCGTTGGATCATATATATTGTGTAGATATCATTTCTGAATGTTATACAGACCTCTCAGTATAATGCAAAGCAGAAATCAGTCTTTCTTCATGAATTCCAAAAACAAATCCAAGTCATAAGCAAGTAGTTAAGCACCCTTCAACAAATGGAACGCTAACCCAAACTATGTGTTTGAGGAGTTTATTGGCTGCAAATATTTTCATAATGTCTTTTTTTTTTAACCATGTGTGTCTTCGGGCCTAGTGGAAGATATCGAGTCATTACAAAAATAAATGTTCAAACCTAGGTGAAAGTCATTGATAACTTTGGGGGATTCGTTTTTTTTTTCAAGATGATGAGTCGAGTCAGTTACAGGTCACGCACACTCAGGGTTCTTCCAATCAGCCCAATGAGGCCCCCACCAGCAGCGTGTTGAAAGCCAAACCTCTTAGGTGACTACAAGTGTGTCACAGCTGTGGATTTTTAAGCTCTTTTGTTCTTTGTCTTGATCTGGAAGAGCTCTTTTTATAGCAGGAGAGCATTGACAGTCAATCTCATGATGTTAAACCGGGTTCCTTTGTTACCATAAACATCAACATTGGAGTTGACCTTCGCTCAGTCCACACCATCCAAGTCCCAACAACACTAGGGGGAATACGAACAAACAAATTGTGTGTTCATCCACATCTGAAAGTAGTGCCTTTTTTAGAAAAAGTGAACAAAACTACACTGTTTTACAAAATGAATGAACCTTTTTGTTGTTTCTGTTGTCTTCGGGTCTATGTTGGCTTAAAATATGAAATCATTTATGACCCAAAGATGAACGCAGTCAATAGAAGTGAACGGAGAACAAAATTAAAACCGGACGCAAATTCCGTCTATGCGTAAGAAAACGTGGCCAATGAAATAAATCACCACTCCCCCTCCTTTTTAAGTGGTTTATCCCTCAGACCCCGTCATTTAGAGGAGGTGGGTCACCCTGGCGACGCTGTTGCATGGCGACACGATGTCTGTCCTGGTGTCAAACGTTCCTGCACATCTGGGCTTTCGGGGGCCACATGGAGCCGAGCATCTGAGGCAGAGGAGGAGGAGGAGGAGGACGAGGAGGAGGAGGAGGAGGAGGAGGTGGTCCTGATGCAGGCGTATAGACCGGAAGCTGTCTTTTATGTAATGGACATGTGAAGCGTGGCCTTGCAGCTGGTCTGAGCTCTTAAATCCCGCCCTCGGAGGCTCGGCTCCGGTCGGTGTTACGTCCCATCAGGCTTAACGAGTAAGCCCACTGCTGTGTTTCCTGAGATGAAACCATAACTAAGATGTGAGGTTCTTGCGTGTCATCACAGCTGTGCTGCCCCCGATGAGGATCAATTGTTACAATACAACCGGGATGGCTGTAACGTGAAGAAAGTACTGTTGTATTTGAAGGGTTTCCGGGGGATTTTTCTCTTGTCTACATTTGCTACCCTTTTATGACATAATTGCTCGGCCATTTAATGAAAAAATTAGAGGCAATGCGGTGTGTATGTTTTCTCTCCGCCTTTAACAGTGGGTTTGACAGCTCTGTGGAAAGTTTGTAAATCAAGAGAATTCCCATTTAAGAAGTTGGTCTGGAAAGCCCACAGTGTTGTCATTAAATGACAAATGGATTAGAAAATAAGTTTCTCAAAATAATAAAGGAAAAGGAGGTTTGCGGTGATCGCCTTTAAAAATAGACGTGCCATTGGTCCATGCGCTGCGCAGCTTGTAGCACAGCCTTTGAAAAGCAGTTGAGTGGAAAAAGCCAAAGAACAAATGTTGAGTCAAAGGACAATAACACAAATGTCCTGCGCCCCCCCCCCCCCCCTCCCCCCCCTTCTCTCTCCGCCCATGCTGCCTCGGGGCCTTCTCCTCTCCCCGCCTCCTCCTTCTGAGTGACATTTCTGTAACGACGTCGTCCGAGCTCCTGCCTTCGTCCGGTCCTTAAAGCTCTCATCGCGCGCCACAGCTTTTCCCGCCGCCAAGGCCGCCGGCCACGCCTCACGTCTGCATCGGACCACCTAACGCCAATGAAGGCAGCTCAGCTTTGATAAGAAAGCATACAGGCGTCTACTCCATCTGGAGGTCGTTGGTTTGTTTATATATATATATATATATATATATCAGAGACCTTTTTCGGAGCTCTCCCTCCATGAATTGGAGGCCATCTGTTCAAAAATCTTCCTTTTAAAAATGGCGGTATTATGCTATGAAACCGGAAAAGTGCGCGAGGCTTGTGTAACTTTTGTTGTTATTCTATAAAAATCGGTCGATGCAAGGGGGTTTGCGTGCGCGTGTCCTTGCGTTTCTCTGAAAACGTAGAACCATAAACTAGGCTTAAGTCGGCATTGGCTTTGCAGCTAATGTTATGCAAGCTTCACTTCCCGGAAGAGTGGTGGATGAATTTTGGTGGTGGTTTGTGTCTACATGGCGGTTATGAGGGGAAAAAAATGATGCATTATTTATAATATGAAAGACACTCTTTAAAAAGACCAATAATATGTGAGAAACCTTGATCAAAATGCAGCTTACATAAATGATTCATTTCTATACAAACATCTACATTGTTTTGGTCGTGCGTGTGCTTCAGTTTGTGCACACACTGTCTGCACGTGGCTTTAAATGCACTTCTCTCTTGTGATGAGTCTGCTAGCCGAGCTTCTATAATTACCACAGCCTGCAGCGCCTCATGGGGAGCGTATTAACACACATGAGTGGAGTCACCACAGGCCCAGCGCGTGCGTGTGTGGCGTCTGGTTGTGCGGTTCTCCCTCCCGCATCTGCACAACATTATGTGAATAAACATGATCGACCGCTACTTGCAGATCATCGTACAATGCGCTCTTATTTCCCCACGAGCACCACTCACTCATTCTTCTCTGGTGAAATAATTAGCCCCAAGAAGGCAGGAGAGATGTCCTCAAGCTTTATGTAATCTGAGTTCTGCATTATAGCTCTAAGCGCAATCCCATACTTAACGCTCCGGATTAGCAGGTGCATTCAGTCTGGGGGGGGGGCTTTCTGTCTGCTTGCTCCCGCAGTCTCCTCCTCAACTTGTGACAAAGAGGCCATCGCGATGGCTCGAGCGCCAAGCAGCCATCGTTGTGTAATTTTGTGTGTTTGTGTAAGGCCGTGGGGGGGGGTTGGGCAGTGGGCACAGCGCAGTAATCTCACAAGCATTATCCGTGCGTCAGAATCAGCGGAGGTTGTGTGAGGAAAGCTCACTCATCCGCGCCTGCTTTTGCCGGGTTGTTTCTATCATCCGTGTCGGCCAAACCGGTTCATCCCCCTGCATGGATTCAACACATTAAGGGCCAAAGGTCATGGTCACTTTCTAACCCATATGTTAGCTGGGACAATGTCATACAACACTGGTGCCCTTTTGGACGTGTCTGTAAACATGATGGTGGTTCTAGATCTACAAGTCAAAATTTATTTCAAGTTCTCTAAATAAAGGAGACAGTTGAGTCATTTTTCAACCAAAGGAAATCGATCAAGAATGATTCTTATCTTGACTTAGGATCTAATACGTAGTAAACCTACTTTAAGCTACTCTGCGTGTTTCTGAGGGTACATTTCGCTGTGCCTGAACAGGTAATGATTATCTTCATGATCAGATCACTGACCTGCTGCCTGGAAGGGAACAGAGATTGAAAGGTGAACCTCTGTTTGATTGAACGGTCTCTGTTGCCGTGCCGACAGCAGACCCTGAGCCAATCATATTGGCCCATAGAAGCGTTGACTAAAAGTTTAATTGCACACACTTGCTGGTTCTGTGTTCTTTTCAGTACCTGCATAGGCCTGCTTGGCCATTTTTATTCAAGAAACCAGATATTTAGATATTCAAGTGGAATGTATAACTAATTAAACAAATTCTCTATTGAATAAATGATCTTTTACCATAAAGCAACATAACCCAATGGACTTTTGGACCCGAATTACAAAAATGTTCAATGTGTGCGCAATGCACACAAGAAAGACCTTTCTGTGTTTGTGGTGACATTGTTGTGTCAACACAACAGTTAATACAGGCACTAGAGATCAGCAACAACAGTATCATATTATATTGGGACAGGCTTGCCTTAAAAAGCACGTTTTTACCCTCTAACTCCAACTAAATGAAGCGGAAGCCGCATTAGATTGTATTAGATTTAAATCAATTGATTAAACAAGCATACAAGCACATTTTTTGGCTTCAATTAAGCATAAAGTAACCAAACTTTCTTTCTAAATACCAATGCTTTTAAAATATTTTGCATGGCAGGCACATACCTGCAAACGCCAAAATTATGTAAGACTGAGCAGTGGCAGTCTTGATTACATTTTTGTAATTGTGTGTGTGTGTGTGTGTGTGACACATAGTGTCTACACCTGGCCGCAGCATGCGATGGCAGATTGTAAAGGTAAACCTCTGTAAGCTGCGATGCTGCCGTTTCTCTTATTAATGCGGAGGACACAGGAGCTGTCAGTGCTGTTGTTCCGCTGGCGGTGAAATAGTAATGAGTGTGTATAACCGTGTGGTTTACAGCCCTGTCGCGCTTGGAGGTGAGCCACGGGCACGCCGGGCACTGACCGGCCGCGCAGCGTCCACTCTGCAGACAAACCAAACACACGCGACGGGAGGAAATCACATTTCACAATATCTTAGACCCAAATGCCTCAATATTGAGCTTAGCAGGATATTGGCCGCTCGGTACGTTTTGCGAATAAATCGTTTTACTGTAATGCATCCTTTAAAAAAAGCAAGCGAAGACATCATCACTTATTGGCATACACTAAATCCTGCTTTTTAAATTTGGTAAATGAATATTGCAATGGAAGGCCTCTTTAGATTTAGAATAGATTTGGATTTAACACTACAAATAAAGTTACAACAACAAAAAGATGTCCTGCTCATGTGTGAACATTAGGCCCTTAAGGCACTTGAACATGCTCTCTTGGGATGAGCCACGGAACCATTTATTGGAACGGTTTCACCTTTTTTTTTTTTTTTCCTCTCATCAAGAACGCCTCAAGCGCTGTTTTCCTCATGACTCGTTGTGGCCCTGCTCGTTCCCTCCTGAGCCCGCAGGCGTGTTATCTGCTGACCTCTGGAGCTTCAGCCTCTCGGCCCGAGCGGCCTTCTCTCACAGCAAACGGTTCAGGTGTTTTAACTCCCCGCTCCCACTGATTTGCAACGCCATCTCCATCTCTCTTTGGCATTATCTTCTAGAGAAGTCTCCCCCCTCCAGGTCCTCCTCCTCCTCTGGCAGCCCTTAGGGGGCTGGGCCTGAGGACGAAGAGTGGACAAAGCTTCTCCACTTTAGCCCCCCCCCCCTCCTCCCGGGTGCATCATTACGTTCCGGTGGCTCCCTCCCTCTCTTTATCATCCCCAGGGGTTTGAGAGGATAGAGGGTGGGTGGGGGTTGGGGGCGAGGGGACAGCTGTTCCCCAAGCCTTTTTCCTTTCATCCACAGGCAACCCCCCCCCCCCCGCCCCCCCCAGTGAAATAGCCTCTCTGGTAGATCTTTTTCTCCATCACTATCATTACAAACCGTCTCTACGGACTCACCACCTCCCTTCATCGAAGCCTCACCGGCCTTTTATTCCCCTCCAGTCTTTTGTTAATTTGGGATCATTTTCTTGCCGACTTGAGCCCGGACCTGCCTGAGGCCTGTGAGGTGCTCGGAGACCACCTGACGGGTCAGAGAAATGCAGGTTTTGCTGTTTATTTGTACGTGCTCTTTAGAAACATCATAATAAAAACCCGACGACCACGCACCCACAGTTTGTCTCACCACAGGTTGAGAGACCGAAATAAATAAAATCCATCCTACATGCTATGATAAAGGACACACTGTGCAGTCACATGCGGGATTGTAAACCGACTGGAATGGAGAGAACTGATTGCTGATTTTTTTTTTTTTTTTCGGTACAAAGGGATTTTCTCCTGTGCAGAAGCCGTCTGTCCTACTTACAGAGACGCCACCGCAGCCTAACCTGCTGTTCCCAGCTGGTGCCGCTCTAAAATACCCCCCCCCCCCCCGCCCCCTCCACCCTCTCTTCCTTTTTCTTCTCCTCTCCATCTCCCTTTACTCCTCTCTTGAGTGTGTGCGGAAGGCTCCGCCCCCTCCTCTGCTCTCCGGGCCGCGCGTCCTGCCTGCGTCAGACGGCTCCATTCATGAAAAGTGTGACGTGAGCGGGTCTTCATCCGCCCACTCGCATCCCCGGTGCTGCAGGAGTTAGAGGAATGCCCGTCGCTCTCCGGCCTCCCTGTGTCTCTCTCTTTCTCTCTCTCTTTCCACGCTCTTCTGGCCGTTTCTTTTTCTTCGTCTTGACCGCCAGTTCAGCTTCTCTCCACCTTGCTTTTAAAAAGAAAAAAATCCTCCTTTTTCTTTCTCCATCGGCGCCTCAGAGCTGAGTGAGGACCATGAATCTGAGCTCTGTCTGCTGTGAGTAATCTGCTGATGCCATGTGTACAGGTTCCTTTGCTTGTACCTTTTATCTCTGTATTTTGTTTAAATACTGAATATGTGTGTGTGCGCGCTGTTTGTAGTGTACGTGGATCAGCTGTGTCAGTGTTTGTTCAGCAGCAGTGCTGCAGGAGTGTGTCGAGGGGTCGTGCGTGCGGCAGCTATTTTGGGCTCAGCGGTGATGCTGCTGCTGCTTCTTTTTGATGCAGAACGTCTCCCTGCCCTCTGAAGGACGGGTTGGAGCCCACCTCCTGACGAAGCGGGTCAGATGGTTACTTACGTGTCACGAAGGTGTGTCGTGAACAAATCACGCCCACTCTCCAGGTTTTGTCCCCCCCCCCCCCCCACCACCCTAACTGCGTATTCATCACTGTTTGTTTTGCCAGGAAAGCTCTGTGCATGCTCATCTCTGTCCTCTGCCACTACACATGTTTATGTAACTGCACAGGCTGAGCAGCCGGGCTTCAGCAGTGAGGAGGAGAGGGAGGGGGAGGAGAGGGAGGGGGAGGAGGGGAGAGAGCGCCGTCCATCCAGTCTCCACACAGGGTTAGCAATAATGGCTGCGTGTTTGCCATCTGCATTGCACTTCTAGAGTGTCTAACACGTATTAAATATTAAAACACAGGGCTGTTGCAGGGGTGGAATGAAGCCACGAGGCCTTAGAGGCCCTAATGCGTATTGATTTCCTGGCTGATGGAGAAGGCAGAAGAAACGGAGATTCTCGATGAATCTGACGTGCTCCATTTTTTTTCCTCCTCTGTAGCTGTGTGTATATATATATATTCATACTGCGACCATTAAAATGGCGTCAGTCACAGCCGGTCTCCTGCACGATGAGTGTTGGTCTGTTGTGTCACTTTTTGTGTGTGTGTGTGTGTGTGTCTTTCTCCCTTGTTGGCGGTGCAGTCCGGCCGCCCTTATTAAAGGAGCACAAGGGGGATTGTTGTGGCAGCAGCTGCTCTGGTGTGCAGTGTTGAGTGTGCGTTGTTCTCTATGTGTGCGTTTGTGTGTGTGTGTGTGTGTGTGTTTGCTGCCGTCTCCCGGGCCGTGCGGGGCAGACAGGCCCAGTTCACACGGAGCCGGCTCCTCTTGTGTCCTTTGTTGTCGCTCTCTCTTCCCCCGCCGCGCTCATTGCAGCATCACGCCGCAAGCGTCCACGGTGGCGTCAGAAAAGCAGTTTCTCTTTGTGTCCTTTTTCTGTTGTCCAGCAACAACATTGTCTCCACGCTATCTCCTTCCTTCACAACCCTCCCCCCCCCTCTCCCGATGCCTGCCTAATCTGCTTCTCTTCTCTCCCTCCACCGTCGCTTTCTGTCGGCCTGCATTCATCATCTCCAGAGCGGAGCTGGTTAGCAGCTCTTTAAAGCTGCATCGTTAATCTTTGCTGGGAGCGAAGAGTCTGCTCCACTCAAAAGTGCAGATACTGAAGCCCCATGAGTTTACCCAAACAGAGTACGTGGTAGTTGAAGTTTATTTTGGGAGGCTGTGCGCCCTGGTTGCAGTGCGGAGTGAAGCCCGGAGGGAGAGTGTGTGGCTCTGCGTCGATGGCGCGCACGCTTTCCTTCAGTTACTCATTTTCTCCAGTTCTGACCGGTGCTGGCCGAGGCAATTTGAGGAACAAATTGTGTGTTTGGAGTGCTAATGATTCACAGCCATGTTAACCCTCTGAATTGCAGTGTTTTTCTGTAGAATGTTTTGTGTGTTGAGCTGTCTGACAGACCAGGGAAAACCGCACAGTCACGCTTTTGATGTTTTGGACGGAAAAGGCGAAGCAGCTTTTTGTTGTTGTTGTTTTTTTTTTTTACACTTTTGTCTTCCGTATCGGTCGACTCTCTGGTAGTTTCATTCCCTGTGACCTCAGCCGGTGCAGCTTTGACCTTGTTCCTATTTGCTCAGCAAAACCAGTCAAACCTGAGCAGGCAGGTAGGCAGGCTTCATTGCTCCGGGGTCTGTGTTCCTTCTCCAGCCCTCGGCTTTAAAGTCAGCTCAGGTGAGTCACCAGATGGAATCAGATAATAAAGGAGGAGAGATTGGGGGGAGGAGGAGGAGGAGGAGGAGGAGAATGTCAGCCCTCTGACTGCAGATGCCTGAACGCTGTGCCAGAATTAGTTTATTCCCCCGCTCCACCGCTGTGACATTACCAGCGGATTACTTTCACCCACCCACGTTAGGCTGCCCAATCCCCTCTGGCAGGACTCGTGGCCGTGGTAGTGGGGGAAAGATGATTTAGACATCGGCCCACTGGGTGGCTGTGTCATGTTTCTGAGGCCTCTAGATATGTTTTTTTTTTTGTTTGTTCGCTAAACATGTTCTAATTCTGTCTGCCCCCGCTGACAAAGAAATGCTGACTTGTGACTGAGATAACGCTGTGTACTCGACTGTGGCCGACCATGAAAGTCCATAGTCTGCACTGATGAGTGAAACTAGTACAAATACCAGAGTTCAGCTGTTCAACTGTGACCCAGAATAACAAGACGGTCACGAGTAGTTCAGACTGTGGAGAGCTGCTGATGGTAAGAGACTCTTGTCTTGTCCGGTCTCATTTTTTTTTATTTCTGTAAGCCACTTTTATTGGTCACTTGAGGCGCTCTGTGGCGGTCAGGAGGTGTAGAATCGGTTAAGGTTAACCAAGATATTATCCTGCTTGTTTTTTGCACACGTCTTACTTTAAAAAGAGTGAAGATTGCGTGTTGTTGTTCTTTCAAAATGCTGCTTTCCCTCTGTGTGACTCGCTTCTTTTTGCTCAGTGTGTGACTGGCGGCAGAAGGTCAGGGCGGATGCTGCGTTGACGTGGTAATGTGCGAATGATGATGAGGTGGTACGGCCTCCAAATTGGTTCTTTGTTGGTGACGCAGCTGTCCCCTAAAGGTGGCTCCCGCTATGGGGGCCCAGCAGGGCTTCCCTTAATGAGGAGCAGAGTGATGGAGAGAAGCACACGAGGCGGCTGTGTTAAAGGTCTGTTTGTTGCTGCGTTGACATGCCATAGGGAGCAGAGAGCCTGCACACAAAGTAAATGGCGGTGTTAGACGAGTGCCAAAAACAAAACAAAAAATCTCCTTTCCCCAGAGGATTGCTGGGAGTATTGGGATTAATGGATCTGGCAGGACACGCCCCTGGTGTGTGTGTGTCTGTGTGGGCATATGTGGTCTCTGAACCTGATCCTCCTGCACCACCAGCTGCCACACACACACACACACACACACACCTTCATAAAGACCTCGTTGATATCGTTACTCTTCATACTTTACCACGTCCACAAGTGCTCTCGTGTGCTGAAGATGTTTGTCGCGATGCATCGTGCTGCTGGTCGTTGACATTCGGTTGTGTTTGGAGAGGCATGAAAACGAAAGGAAGTATTTAGAGGATAGATGGAGGGATGAATAGGGTCTGTGTTTGTACAGCGCCGTAGAGGGATTAAAGGATCAGCCCCTAGTAATTTCTCTCTCCCTTTAACTCTCTCTCTCTCTCGCTCCCTCCCTCTTTATTATTTTTGCCCTCTCTGCTGAGCTTTGGCATTGTTTCCTTTACTGAAGCATTGTGTACTTGTGCCAAATGAAAGTTCAACGCCCGAGGGGTGGTCAGCGTGTCCTTTTTGCCCAGTCACGGCCCAATCGGAAAGTCCTGTAAATATTGACCGTGTAAATGAAACCGTGGGCCCTTCCTTCATGAGGCCCAGACATTATTCATGGTATTATATGTACATTGGGATCTCCATTAGAGATTAATGGGGGAGAAGGAGAGGTCCCTTTTTAAATCGTGGGAGGGAAGAGAGTATGGAGTTATTATCATTTTCCTTCTGCCCAAACGTGCCCTGGACTGTCCCATTTTTGTCCGTGTTGTTGGGGTCGCTGCGCATGCGCGCTGGGGCCTGAACGCGAACACATCCACCCGCGTCACAGGCGCAGCTCAAAGAATCCTCCGCCGGGTGGAATTTCAGCGCCGGCCTCTACTCGCCCGGCTCGATTGCCTCTGCTGAGGAAGAGGCGGATTTATTGGATACCTGAGAGAGCGTTCTTTCCTTCCCCTGCACTCTCAGCAACCTGCTTAGAGACCGGCCTGCATTATAGATGAGCAGCCGCGACACTCTCACAGCGCTCAGGTTACACCCCCCCCCCCCCCTCCAAGTAGAAACAAACGGATACAGTGCATGCATTTGCACCGGGCGTCATCTTTTAAATGTGAGCTCCACTTGTTTTTTGACTCTCCTCCTCTCCTTCATTTTGTGTCCAAAAAAGTACAAATAAGAAATGCACGGCTTCAGAGGATAAATGTAATGTGTTTCAGTTTGGACTCCATGCCTGTTGCCATCAGAAAAACCTCCACGTACCACAGAGACAACTCAGCGCTTCCTGACTCCTCCCTCCTGGACTTTGATCTCCTGTTCCCGACTGTACACACTGTACAGCCTCCTCCTATCTCCCCACTCTGTGCCCTTCACGCTCTCATTTCAAAATAGATTGGATGTCTAAGGGCAAGTCCTTTTTATATTTTTAGTTTTTTTTAAAGTAATCGGCACACTGCCTCCTCCGTTTTTTTTTTTTTTTTTTTTTCCTTCCTTTCTATTTTTTCTTGACAAGACTGCGTTAACGAGCTCGGTGAGATTGGGGATTACCGGAAATCTGTTTGTCTGAAAACACACTGTGTGTTGCAGTTGCAACAAATGAAAGCCCCGATGTGGAGGATTTGATGATTTCCGACTTCCAGCGGAAATGTTGAAAAAAAGACACCGCGAACGACAATAAACACTGAAAACACTTGAAGCGGACCCGGTTGAAGAGAAACAAAGCAACACAGCGTTTAGACTCTAACGGCTTTCTTCATAATCGTCGGCTTTGGGTGATTGACAGGTGTCATTTTATAATAGTGGTAGAAAGCAATGCCTTTTAGTTACTTTTTCAAAGCACAAGATATTCAAGTAGCTGGGTAGCTGGAAAAAAAGTATACAAAAAGTTAGGAGATTGAGTCATGTGATGAAACCTCAGGCATTGTGCTACAGAAGCCTGGGAGTTTCAATTAATAATTAATAATTAAGTAAAAGGTTATTGGTGCACATTGAATTGAGACTCTCAGGTTTCCTTTGTTTATCCTTGTTTATTCTTTAAGATGTTGTGTTCTATTTGCGATGGGATGTTTTTTTTAATCTGAGGGACTTTGCTGACAAAGTTGCAAATCAAATTGCAGCTTTAATTCATGGAAATAATGAATGTTTATATTTCTTTTCAGCAGTGTGATCATTTCTTGTTTATATCTCAAAGTTTAAAAGTGGCTTAACTAGATATCCCCTTCTATCCCTTTTTGGATATGATTCCAAACACCACATTGCAGTTATTCAGTGACCATACCAGTGTGTTTCTTATGCTGGTTAAGCAGTGAGAATGGGCTGTGCGTGCCAGATGTTTAGCTCTCAGCGGTCCTAATACACAGCAGGGCTTTTAATCTCTGCTATACTCCTCCTGCTTCACTCAGAACACGGTAAAGCCCCAGTTATGTGTGTGATTAGTTTAGACCAACTATTTCCTAGTATACAATTATTTAAATCTACTCCGCAAACCTTCATTCACAAAGTCTGTCTTAGACTCTAGTTTAAAGTCTGATAATTTCCAACCTCCTTCACCCTGCCGTGTTTTCACTGCACCGTTAACAATAATCATCATTAATGAAAGCTCTCTCAATCCGAGATCAATGAGAGGATTACCTTCCTCTTTGACAAACTAATAGGGCCCTGTGTCAACAGTTACAATCCTGTTATTGTTGTCTCATGTGTCTACAATATTCTAAATGGATTCCACTCGTTTCATTTTACATGGACTTTATTAAAGGTGACCTGTTTTGTTCTGTGTCCATCTCCCCACCCCGTAGGTGATATTCAACATTCAGAAGACCATCCAGCGCGTTAGGACGCTCCCCACTCCTTAACGCTGAGCAGCCCGTGCACATGCACGACACCATGGGTAGCTCCCCAGAGGTGCTCTCGTGGACTTCCTGCCCCAGTCTGCTGGTGGGCAAGCTGAAGGAGGAGCTCAAGCTCTCCGGGGCCGTGGACACGGTGAAGAAATCAAACTCGCCCGACTCCCAACCTCCGCCCCCTCAGGCCCCTCCGTCCAGCTCCCCTCCTCAGATCATCACAGACCTTGCGCCGCCGTTGCACCTGCCCGTCCCCACGCAGACGCTGCACACGCCCGGCCAGGACGAGGACTCGGTGCTGGGGGGTATAAGTCCCCCAAACGTAGCCTTGAGTGTGGACTCGACGCGGAGCGAAGGGAGGCACTTTGACAACAGCGTGCTGCAGCTGCAGGAGCACGAGCACGAGGAAGCGGGATCGCCGGCCTCCTGCGAGCACGGCGAGTGCGGCAGCGGGATGGAGGAGCAGACGGGAGAGGGCGATTGTCAAGTGGACCACAGTGGAGAAGGAAAGCAGAACAACCACCACCACCATCATCACCACCACCACCACCCCGACGACATCAAGCTGCACTTCCAGAGAGCGGGGCCCGGGTCGGGGGGGTTCTTAGAGGGGCTGTTCGGTTGCCTTCGCCCCGTGTGGAACATCATCGGGAAGACATATTCGACAGAATACAAGCTACAACAGCAAGGTCAGTTCTGGTTTTTATCTCGTTTCTACAACGCATAACTACGTTGGAACAGCAAATGGACATATTATATCTTATATATACAGTGTACTATGGTGTAAACCATGTGGTGTTTCTCTCAAATACTTGAAAGATGGTTTTAGGAAGCTCAATGTACATGACATTTATTTTGAAAGTGTTGTTTTTTTGTTTTAAGGAATAGGAATAGCAACATATTGAATTGCATTTTCAATCATTTTTGTCGTTTTTGTAGAAAATACATAAACAAGGTAAAAGTTTGTTAAAAGTCATCGGCTTTAGCTCTGCTGGTACTAAATAGCTTGAGTTAATGATCACATTTAAATTCTTAATAAACATTTGATATTTGAATGGGCTTATTTCACAAATGCTTAACTATTCCTTTAAGGACCTAAGAAAATTGATGGACACCTTTTTGTTTGCAGACACGTGGGAGGTGCCATTCGAGGAGATCTCTGAGTTGCAGTGGTTGGGCAGCGGTGCACAGGGAGCCGTCTTCTTGGGAAAGTTCCGCTCTGAGGAGGTGGCCATCAAGAAGGTGCGTGAGCAGAAGGAGACGGACATTAAACCCCTGCGAAAACTCAAGCATCCCAATATCATCAGCTTTAAGTAAGTCCACATCCACTTGATCCAGATGTGCACAAGTTTGTCAATATCAATTTCTGTAGGTTGGTAAATGTGTGTTTTGTCCATTTTAGGGGGGTGTGCACCCAGGCGCCTTGTTACTGCATCATCATGGAGTACTGTGCGCAGGGCCAGCTGTACGAGGTGCTGAGGGCGGGGAGGAAAGTGACCCCCAGGATGCTGGTGGACTGGGCCACAGGCATCGCCAGCGGCATGAACTACCTTCACCTGCACAAGATCATCCACAGGGATCTCAAGTCTCCCAAGTAAGTTTCCTCTTGTCGTCAAATGAGTAGTCTGTTTTCTTGGTTACTGCCATGGTTACTGTGGTCAGATCAGCCTTCTTTAAGATGTCTTTGCCCACAGCTGCAGCAACAGTTTCTCCTTCAGCTCAGAGTAGTCTGACATTAACTTGAATGCCGTTGTCAGACTTAAAAGGTAGACAGCGGCCGGTCTTAACCCGCTCCCGCAGTCTCCTCCTCTGCTCTCTGTAGCCCTCTTGTTTCTCTAATCAATAGCAACACGCTGCTGCTGCAGTCAGCAGGATGGTAGCGGGCTGAATGTTCTGGGAAGGTCAGTCTCATTCAGCTAATGGGGGGGTTTCAGATGCAGAAATGTGCTCATGTAACTGGTTTTTACTACAATCAATTGTTTCAAATCATTAAGCCCAGGTCATCGGATATGGATTAATGCCGGACACTCCTTGGCTCCAAAAGATCTTTATTGGTCCTCTTAATCACACAGTTGGACATGGCAAACAAGTGTGTGTTCTCTTTTTGTTTGTAGTGTTTTGGTCACCTACAACGACACCGTGAAAATCTCCGACTTTGGGACGTCCAAAGAGCTCAGTGATAAAAGTACAAAGATGTCCTTTGCGGGTACAGTGGCCTGGATGGCCCCTGAAGTGATAAGAAATGAGCCCGTGTCTGAAAAAGTAGACATCTGGTAAGTACTTAAACTACTACAGACATAAGGGCAGCGTTCAACGGTTTCAGTATTTATGTCTTGATAAAAGTGTAATATTTCAGGAGCCATTTATTTATGTCTGTAGTGAGACCTGACTTACTTTTTCTCGTTGAAGGTCATTTGGAGTCGTGTTGTGGGAACTTCTGACCGGAGAGATTCCCTACAAAGATGTGGACTCCTCAGCCATCATTTGGGGTGTTGGCAGCAACAGTCTTCACCTCCCCGTCCCCTCGACCTGCCCGGACGGCTTCAAAATCCTCATGAAACAAACCTGGTGAGTGCTGATCCTACATTATGTCGGAGACATCTTGGTGCAGCACAATCATTCGCATTTGTTTTGTTAAAATGCTTTGGTTAATACTCACAATGCACCACACAGGATTCTCATTTAATCATATCTTTCTCTGTCATTTGCAGGCAGAGCAAGCCCAGAAATAGGCCTTCATTTCGTCAGATCCTCCTGCACCTTGACATCGCCTCTGCTGATGTCTTAGGAGCTCCTCAGGAGACCTACTTCAAGTCTCAGGTCAGCACTGTTACTGCCAAACGCAACAAGCTTTGCTTTGTTTAAGAGGAGTTTTATGCATCAACTTTGAGTGGAGTTCGCTAGCCTTTGACACTATTTACTTCTTTTAGATAATAATATTCTTTCAGGTACACATATGAGTGTAAATCCTTGAATTTCTTTTGTGTTTGAGAGTGGATTCCCAACTTTATTTCCATTGTTCCAACATTACAGTCAGAATGGAGAGAGGAAGTGAAGAAACATTTTGAGAAGATCAAAAGTGAAGGCACCTGTATCCACAGGCTGGACGAGGAGCTGATCCGACGCAGGCGGGATGAACTCAGGTGTGTAAGAACATGCACAAATACATAAAAACATAAAGAGACAACAGCCATTCATAGCTTTTGCTCATTTGGACCTATTAATGTGACTTACCATCAGTTTAATTACGTTTAAATGAGTATATTTCTTTGTGTTAATTATATCATGCGTTTCTCTCAGGCACGCTCTGGACATCCGGGAGCACTATGAGAGGAAACTGGAGAGAGCTAACAACCTCTACATGGAGCTCAGTGCCATCATGCTGCAGCTGGAGGTCCGAGAGAAGGAACTAATGAAGTATGTAAATAACTTCTCTATCACTTTAGTCATCAGCTTGCTTTACCGCCGACCTGCTCTCTTTTGTGTAAACTGGCAATTCCTCTTCATGACAGGCATTTTTAATCAATTTTTATATTTGAAATTATTACATTGGCTTGTAAGACAATTGGCTGTATGTTCAGCTAGTAAGAATAACAGAATAAGAAGTCATTGTTCCCTGTCATTTGACTCCTTAATAATTCTGCCATTCCTGCAGGCGAGAGCAGGCGGTCGAGAAGAAATATCCAGGGACCTACAAGCGACACCTCGTCAGACCCATTGTCAGGACCAACGCTGTAGAGAAGCTCATCAAGAAGAAAGGAAGCATGTCCCACAAACCTGGGGTGCCCTCCACCAAAAGGTCTGAAGCATAGCGATCAACAGCTAATTATACATGAAAACGTTTTGATTTGATGTTTCAGCTGCTACACACCCATTAGCATGGATTAGCATGTTTATCCAGACGATAAATATACATTCAATCAGTAAAGTATTATGAATTACTAGATGTTCTGGTAAAGCCAGATATGTCATTAAAAGGCATTGGATGAATCGATTGGGATACCTTATGTTAATCGCTTTCAGACCCGACCTGCTTCGTTCCGATGGCATCCCCAGCCTCGACCCACTCCCCTCGCCTCTATCGGCCAGCCCCAAGCTCTCCACGCCTCCCGGAAAGGCCCGCTACCGAAGCAAGCCGCGCCATCGCCGCGCCAACAGCAAAGGAAGCCACGGCGAGTTCTCCGGGCTGCTGAGGCCTCTCGCATTAGAGGACACCCAGTCTCTCCAGGAGCAGCCCTTCCTCCTCCTCCACCACCACCACCACCACCCGCAGACCGAGGCGCCGTTCCTCCCCTTGAAGGGCCGGGAGCAGGCCGTCGTAAACTGTGCCAACAACCTGCGCTACTTCGGGCCCGCCGCTCCCCTCCGTAGCCCTCAGACGGACCACCTCCAGCGCCGCGTTTCTGAGCCCAGCCCTGACCTCATCTCCACCGCTGTGGATGCAGACACGCGGCAGCACACTTCGTCCACGGGCCCCGATCCTGTCCCGGGCGCCGGCGCCGGTACTTTGTGTCCCTGCTGCCAGGCTCACCCCTTCCCCGGCTGCCTACACTGCCAGGAGACCCCACCTGCGTCGAACCATCCGGAGTTGCCCCACTACTCGCTGCTCAACACCCATGAAGGCACTGCGTCTCTGCCAGGGGCTTCGGGCAAAGAGCCGGCCTCAGACGGAGGGGCCACTAAGGAGGCTCAGCCGCAAGAGCAGCAGGCCTCCCAGCGCACTCCCACCCTGCTCACCGCCCTGCCCCGCACCCTCAGGCCTCTCAGGAAGGTTAGCAAAGCCCTTGAGTTTTCATGCACGGGTTTGTGTTCATAAAACTGTGAAAGACCATTTATTAACCGCTGTAATTGCTTCTCCTGCAGGGTGGCGACGAGTCATCTGAAGAGGAAGAGGGGGAGGTTGATAGTGAAGTGGAGTTTCCGAGGAGACAAAGGTAAAAAACAAGTCTTCTTCCCTTCTTTTTGGCCACGGCCATCACAAATGATGAAAGCTGTCAGTCCCATCTTTTGAGTTTGCCGCTGTGACCTAACTGTGCTCTAACACTTTAACGGCACGTGGTGTAACAAAGACCAGGTCACTCTTACCGTTCCCTCTGCCCCCCCACAGACCCCATCGCTGTATGAGCAGCTTCCAGTCCTACTCCACCTTCAGCTCAGAGAACCTGTCGGTGTCTGACGGAGAGGAGGGAAACACCAGTGACCACTCCCACAGCGGGCCCCTGGAGAGGCTGAGCACCAGTCAGGAGGAACATCTGGACGAGCTGCTGTCTCACACACCGGAAATCCCCATTGACATCTCCACCCAGTCAGATGGCCTCTCTGACAAGGAGTGCGCCGTGCGCAGGGTGAAGACCCAGATCTCTCTGGGGAAACTGTGCTCCGACGAACACAGCTACGAGGTACTCGCCTTCATCTTAGCCGCGCCGGTCATGATGAAATCATGCGATTTGATGTTGTAAAGCAGGTACTGAGTGGGTCTTCTCATTCTCATTTTTCTCCCAGAATCCACTGCAGTTTGGGGATTCAGACTGCGATACGTCAGAGGCCGAGTGCTCCGATGCCACCATCAGAAACAACAAAGTCGGGGCCCCTTCCTCCTGGTGAAACCAAAGGGCTCGGTTCCGTTTTTTTGCCTGGAGGCCATCGTGTCCCACACAGCCTTGCAGAAAATACAGCAATAAGAGGACGACATTGTAAACAAAGCTCCTTATAGCAAACCCCCTCCATGCAATCTCTCCCAGAGCCACCCTTCCCTTCATTGTCCCTCATTTCCCTTCCTCTCTTGCACAGCATCCAGGCAACCCATGGCAGGGATTCCCTTTTGAATGATAATGTACAGTAGAACATTCATAATTTATTTTTGTCTGAGTTTCAAAGGCAAAATCTGAAACTTATCTGATCATTCAGAGAGAAAAAATAAACTTTTTAAACTGAGCAAGCGTGTGTGAGGAGGAGGAGGAGGAGGAGGAGGAGGATGCTGATGATGAGAAGGATGATGTGTTGAGGTGAAGTTAAATCGCTGTGATATTCGTTTTTTCAGGTGACTGACGCAGACAAGAAATGTCACTACAAGCTTTTTGATCATTGTTTTAGACTGAAATCCCTCAAGGATCTGAGTTTATAGCACAGATCCTTGTTTCCCCCCACCACTCACACAGTAGCTTTTCAATACAGTTTGAACACCAGCATGAGCAACTTGCCTCGCAACAGGACACCCTTTGTTTTGAAAAACAACAACATGTGTCTAGTCGGCCGTCGGGATCCCCGCTGAACTGTCAAAGCATGCCTGCGCAGATTGCAAAATGCAAACCGCTGCCAGAAGACTGCATGAAGCGGACGAGTTAGCAGAGCAACGCAGATGAGGACTCAGCTGACAAGATACAAAAACACAGAAAAAAATAGATTTTTCCTCTGTGGCCCGGCTCATCCTTCTCCGAGACACGTCAACGTCACTGTCATCACCAATCAGATGTCAAGACCAGAGTTGTTGAGGGAGGGAGTGTGTGTGTGTGTGTGTGTGTCGGTGTGCGTCTGTGAGAAAATGGTTTCTACAGTTTCAAGTCTCATCTCAGGATTGCTCGAGGTCTGAGAAACTGAACTGGACCAACTATTCACCATAGGAATCTTCTCTGAGTGGCATGTAATATGGACCATACAGGAATACAAAAAAAGTCTTACAGAGAGCCTTCGTGTTCAACCCTGTGTTGCTGTAACTGACATTAATGTTATGTAGAGACATAGAGCGTTTTAGTTGAAATCAAGGTGCAGTAACCCATTTCTTGACACCACTATCACTACAATCTACCATTTTCTAGCAGGGCCATTTCTACTGGCTGATACCCGATGTCCAAAAACAATAATTGTTGTTTGTGCTCTAGTGAATAAAACTGCAATAATGCAGGTTGGCGCTCAGGTGAGGAAGAAGTTCCTTTCTCAGGATCTGAGGCGTCTAGCTGGCTAGACACAAAACATTGAGCGGTGGCTGCAGGCGAGCAGCAAGTGTTTAGCAGCTCTATTCTACATTTTCAGAAATTGACCTTTGGGGGGTGTTTGATGCTCAGGTTTCATGTCGCTGATTGAGAGCAGGAGCAATATATCAACAAGCACTAGATGAAGAAAGCTACAATGACTTACTTTCAGCTTGTGTTGTTTAAATGTCCCGGCTCAATTCATTTGAATTTATTTTATTCCTACTTGTTATCTTTTGAACGGGGATACTGCACCGTTGAGAGCTTTATATTTATCCCTATTTGAGTGTTAGTCATCCCCATGATCGTGCGGTTGAATAATAGCCAAGGTTGAATTCAACAATAGTGATGTCACATTGTCGGCTCACGTGTATGCCGGCGGCTGAGGTTCTGAATTAGGAATTAAAGCCAGAGACGAGGCCACAGAGCAATAAAGACGCTCTTGGTTTTCAACCACCTCATCTCAGTGTATGTTACTCCTGTATATAGGCGTCTATTATCTGTTAATGTGATCGGTTTTTCGCCTCCCTATAACGTATCGACTAAATGAGCAGGAAATAATATCATCTGTATCACATCAGTATTGGGCACTGCAGGAGGGTGCATGAGTAGCACGAGGTGAATCTAAAACTGTACTAATGGATCAACTACTTTTTGCTTGAAAGCTTTGGAACTAATTATACCTGATACTGAACGCAGCTGCTGCTTTCCTCGAGCCTCCTCCCTCCGTTTACGTTTGTGTGAAATGACCTAGTGTATTGTAATAACTGGGTAATCCGATCAAGCTGTTCATAACATTGTCTTTCTGTCATACCCTGTCAAGTTTGATTGTTGTAAAGTTTTCATTTAATATCGATTCTTGTTTTTTGTTTTTTTTGTAGCTGGCCTACGTGATTATTGAATTAATTTATTATGAATGACTGGTTAGGTTTCAGGCAGCTTAGGAAATGTCATGATCTATGATTCCTCCTGAAAAGTATTATTAAAAGGAAGCACAATGAATAGGAGAGGACAGTATTTGCATGGGAGAACAAGAGCATTGCATACCAATGGCATCATTTTGTTGCTTTGACTCAGCAGGGGACCATACATCATTTAGATCATGTACTGATTTGACAGACTTAAGTTACCAATGTCGTGCATTCCTAAAGTTTTTTTTACTTTGTATCCCTCCAACGGCTATAAGGAATCACAAGTACAACCAAAATCTGTTTTAGCAGGATAAATGAGACCTTAAACTGGAGGCATGTGTAATGCTGATTTCTGTACAGAGATCCCTTCTATTTTAAATTTAACTAAAATGCCAGATACTTACTTCTGGGTTTTGGTGGAATTGTTTCCAACTGTAGACATCATGTTGCCTCATCCAACGTTTCAAACATGTTTTTTTGTTACTCTCATCCCTAACTCCCTTTCTTGTTGAATGGCATTACGATCAACCAATCCCATCATTTTCCTGTATAATCCAGTGTACAGTGCATTTGGTATCTGGGAGAATAAAATCAGAGCAAACAACTGCATGGAATAAATGCTGATGTACTGTACCCAACTCTCTGTGGTCCACCTCTTCTGTTCTGATTTATTGATTCATTAATCAATAGTTTATTCTTGCCTGTTTCACTTATGTCCACACTACATAGTACTACGGCAACATACGATTTTGTAACAAAAATGCTCAAATCTAAAGAATACCTTAATTCCCATAAAAATGCTTAGGACGTGATGGGTAGTCATGAAAATGGTATAGTTTTTAAAGCCAGGAAGAATGTTTTTTAAGCATTACAATTAATTTTGTATTTTTCTAGTCGATCGTTCACTAAACTGAAAATAATAAAAAATTGAAAACCGTGAGCAAATCGCACACTTTATTATCATAAATGTAGGTTTTCAGGGCAAATTTTTGACGTGGTAATAAAACCCGGGTGGTGTGGTTCGTGTGGTACGTGCTGTTTTTGCACTCGTCGAGGAGGCGGGGTTAATGACGTGACGCCCGGTGAAGCTGTAACGTAGGTCCGCCGCGAGGTGCTGAGCAGTAAAACAAGCGCTCACTTCACCTGGGCGGAGCCAGCTCGTAGTAACTGCTGTTCTGTCGTTCACTCAATTGTCCCTTTGCCTACAACTGACAAGGAAGCGACTCCCGAAGCAACGCCTTGTATATCAAACGAACCGCTTCATTTAACCTGACGGCGGGCTCGTTTGTTTTAGTTTCCACGCAGGTTTCGTGTCGTGAACTTCGGTGGGGTCAAGATGTGCTCGATGGACTTGGAGAAGCTGAAGATGACGGGAGCAGGTCGAGCCATGGCAGTGCTGACCAGCGGTGGAGATGCACAAGGTGACTTTTAACTCGGCCAAATTTACATGAAATTGCATTCTGTAGCCTTTAAATACATTTCAATATTATAAGAACTTCATTGGATGAATGTCAACAAAGGCATTAAATAATAGCATTTTTTCTTATGGAGAGAAAACGATTTAATCAATACCAACAGTAGGAATATGCTCACGGGTCAAAGGTCGTGGGTGGGTTGAATCTTTTAGTGACCTCGTATCTAAACTGACCACATCCCATCGGCCGCGGGGGAAAGGCGTCATGGCGTCTTGGAGAGTCGACAGGACTTCGAGGCCTTGCACCCTCGGGTGTTTGAGGAGCTCTCTTGCAGACATTTTGAGCCTCCTTTTTAAACACATTCTGCAAGTATGCATCTCTGCAGGCTCCTGAAAGGGTAAACAAGGAGGAGCTGTTCTGCAAAGGAAAGCACATTAAAACACATGAGATCCGAGGAACATTAAAAACAATATTTGTTCATACATGTTTTACTGTTATGACAAATCCGAGGTAGATTAAAATCAGGGAGTAAAATACAAACATCTGCTGTAGAGTCTTACAGAATCCTTCAGAGAATAAACAGCGACTTCCTGTTCCAGTCCTATGTGTTTGTAAATATGTATTCATGTGGAAATGTGTATGTATCTGCTCCCCATGCTATCTTTTATCTGTTTTATGTCTGTTGTGTTGCATAAATAAGCTAATTGGGCATTATTATTATTATCGGTTAAACCTTTTGTTACACAATATGATATATATTAGTGGACATTGGAGCATTAAACACTGCGCTTTATCACCCTTTTGACCACGTATCCATTTATTATTGTACTTCCACTGCCAACAATAATAACTCTTGTAGTGGACTCTGATTGCTGTCACCAGAGAGCAGATTGCACCTTTGCACCTTTTCCTGTGTTTGATTTTGTCGTGCAGGGTCATTGTGTAACAGCTTGTGTGTAATGATACTCCTAGGCAAATATTATAATCTTTTTATGTAACTTTCCTCGCTTCAGGGATGAATGCTGCTGTTCGAGCTGTAACAAGAATGGGCATCTATGTTGGGGCCAAGGTCTACCTTATACATGAGGTAAACCATTTCTATTGATTGGACACTATAAAGCATTGAGTCATTGTCTTAGGACCTCATTCCTATTTGACCATTCAGCATTGGACATTTTTCAAATAACATATCTGAGAATAAAATGACTTTTTCAGGGCTACCAGGGAATGGTTGACGGGGGAGACAACATCAAACTGGCAAACTGGCAAAGTGTGACCAACATCATCCAGCTGGTAGGTCCAATATTACTCTTGTAGCTGTAGTACATTTTGACTTGGGAGTTACAAATAATGTCAACATTGTCATTGTTCTATTCAAGCGTTGCTATAATCAGAACCATTAATCATCTCATCATTTGAAACTGTGCTTTTCTTTT
The DNA here is from genome assembly GCF_949316345.1 of Pungitius pungitius. Classification (NCBI taxonomy): domain Eukaryota; kingdom Metazoa; phylum Chordata; class Actinopteri; order Perciformes; family Gasterosteidae; genus Pungitius; species Pungitius pungitius. Next base: position 8,365,503 of record NC_084909.1, on the reverse strand, counting down.
CTTTGACAAAGGCCCATTGTGTCTTTTTTTAAATTTCTGGTTTTTAATACCTCCTTACTTTAACACCTTTCTGTCTTCTTTTTATGGTTTTATTATTTCCTCCATCTCATCTCTTCTCTCCCCCCGCCTGTCTGATAGGGGTTTATTACCTGGTAAGGGGCTTTGCTGCACGTTTGAGCCTTGTCAGCTGTAGACTCATCGTTGCAATGCAATCCCACTTTTCTTTTTGCATTTGTCAACAAGGGAGCAAATGTGTCGCTTTTCTAAAGCGAATCTCTTGTTCCCCACCCACATGCTGGGACCCCCTGCTGTATAAGGAATGGATGGCAGTTCCCATTAATCAAAGCAAAACTATATTTTGTCTGACTGCTTGCGAACTGGCTCTCCGTTTCCTGCTTGAAATTGATTTAATCTGAATCTTCCATCTCAGATCATTCATATTACTAACAATACCAATAAGAGGCACAGCACAAGTGTATATATATATAAATATATTCTGTCACTTAGTATGATATTGTTTAGTGACGGATTCCAATGTTGTGGCTTTATTGGGTTTGTCACTTGTTACGTGACGTCTCTGCTGCAGGGGGGGACTGTGATTGGCAGCGCTCGATGCAAGGCCTTCACAACTCGGGAGGGAAGGATTGCTGCCGCCTTTAACCTGGTGAAGAAAGGCATTACCAACCTGTGTGTGTGTGGTGGAGACGGCAGCCTCACCGGAGCCAACATCTTCCGCAATGAATGGAGCAGTCTGCTGGATGAACTTTTAAGGAAAGGTAATGGCCTGCAACCAGACAAGTGGCAACCTGCCACCTAGAAAGGATGCAAGTTAAAGTCATTGGTCTCGCTTCTCAGGCCCGCAGGCTGCTGCCTGGTTCAACAGCGCTGGGTTATAAAAATGAAGCTTAGACCGTTTAAAAAAGGTCAGATGCTTTGTATAAACATGCAGAAATGTTGATAACGCTCCAAATCAGTCGCGGCATTATCTGTGTTAATTATGTAATTATTAGATTAGCTAATTGCTTAATTGCCATTAACTAATACGTGGTGCATTTTGCGGTAAGAAGATCATTGTTTGCTTTTGTGCATAAATAGTAAGCTACTAGACTGATGTGTATACTACTTCAGGAAGGATCACGGACACTATGGCCACGCAGCATGCCCACCTGAACATCGTGGGGCTTGTGGGCTCCATCGACAATGACTTCTGTGGTACTGACATGACCATCGGCGCTGACTCGGCACTGCACCGCATCATGGAGATAATTGACGCTATCATGACCACAGCACAAAGGTCAGCGACGGCTAGCTATATATATCCAGTATATATATATTTAGTCCTGCATTCTTTATTGGGGAAGGTTTTGTTCAACACGCCCATGTTGGGCTTGATGATCGTGCCTTGACTTGCTCCCCTTGGATCGGGCATGTGTTAATACAATAGTCCAGTTCTGTGTTCTATGGTTTTAACGCTCACATACTTTAATCCGATCGCTGTGCTCCTTCCACAGCCACCAGCGCACCTTTGTTCTGGAGGTCATGGGGCGACACTGCGGGTGAGTAACACTTAAACACACTTTGCATTCCTTTCAGACACTGTCACTGAATACAACCAATACCCTGTTGCTACAGATATCTGGCCTTGGTGTCAGCACTGGCATCTGGAGCGGACTGGCTCCTCATTCCAGAGGCTCCTCCTCAAGAGGGCTGGGAGGACCGGATGTGCCGCCGTCTGGAGGGAGTAAGGCTTTACAGTCTGTTTGCCAGATACGGTGCAAGAAAGACATGCTTTGATCTGGAAACATAAAAAACAAAAAGTTTAATATACACCACTTGGAAGCAAGGCTGTGCTAACTAATTGAATGGTATCTGTTTATCCCAGAGCCGCACAAAGGGGTCAAGACTCAACATCATAATCCTCGCCGAGGGAGCCATCGACATAAACGGGAAGCCCATCACCTCCACCTACGTAAAAGATGTAGGTTTAAAGATGTGTGTGCTGCTTCTGAGTGATGGGTGTCTATTCTGCGATGCTGAAATAGAATTCAAATGTTCAACGGGGCGTGTGTTTTGAAGCTGGTGGGGAAGAGACTGGGTTACGACACCAGAGTGACTGTCCTCGGCCATGTTCAGCGAGGAGGAACTCCCTCGGCATTTGACCGAATACTGGTGAGCTGGATAACATTTTTTTGTATAGTGTAATTAATATCACTTATTGCAAAATGCATATCTAAGCCACCTCATTGGGCGCTTATTACTGATGCGTAGGAAGCGATTCCTTTCATGCATGTAAACGCTGTTTTCAGAGCTGTAAGTTGGGGGTGGAGGCGGTGATCGCCCTGATGGAGGCCTCTCCTGACACTCCGCCGTGCGCCATCGGCCTGTCTGGTAACCACGCCGTCCGCCTGCCTCTAATGGAGTGTGTGGAGATGGTGGGTCGCTCTCCTCCACTCTGTGATTTAATGGACATGTTTGGAACCAGTGGGAGGTTTTCTGTAATGTTGGGACTGTGCCGTCGTTTGCAGACTAAATTGGTGCAGACTGCCATGAACGAGAAGAGGTTCGAAGAGGCCATCAAACTGCGCGGAGGGTGAGAACTGAAGTTTTTCTTTATCAGTGAAATTAAATGTAAAAACTGCCTCAATGTATGTCAACTTTATCCGTAAATGGATTATTAATTGAATCATGCACACCATTGATCATATCTTTTTTTTTTCTTTATCTGCGAACAATAAACAATTCCAAGCTAAAGATATAGATTTTCTTGCAGGAGTTTTGAAAACAACTGGAAAATCTACAAACTTCTGGCCTTCCCGAAACCCGTCCAGTCTGAAGTAATCTGTCTCTCTCACACACACACACACACACACACACACACATCATCAATGTTTATAAAAAATGTGTTCATCAATATCGCACTGGTGTTCTCTCAGACCAACTTCTCCCTGGCTGTGCTGAACGTGGGCGCGCCGGCGGCCGGGATGAACGCCGCGGTGAGGTCCGCGGTGAGGTTGGCGCTGGCTCACGGACAGAAGGTCTACGCCGTGCACGACGGCTTTCAAGGACTCGCCAATGGAGATGTGAGTGCTTTTCCACCTCTGCGTCTGTGTACGACTCGGCGGTAGATCTCGGGCTGAGAGGGAACTGTTGGGGACTGACCCGTGTCTGTCCGCAGCTTGTGGAGATGAACTGGCACAGTGTGGCCGGCTGGACGGGCCAAGGCGGCTCGCTGCTGGGGACTAAACGGTGAGGAGACGCTTTGGTGATACAGACATGATACACATTCAACAAAAGGCCAAAACCAATGCAGGAGTTAGTCATTTTTTTATCAATTGTCTTTGTAACATTCAACTGTTATGTTTTCCTGTCGTGTCCCTGGTTGTAATGGTCGTTTTAAAAAGCTATTAGCAAGTCTGCATTAAATCTAAATAGAGTTATACATGAATGGGATCAAGTGCCCTAAACTGATAGTACAATTAATTGGGGTAACAGGAGAATTTAAACATTGTATTACAGGCTGTGTGATGCGTTCTGGGAATAGAAAAATTAAACAGTTTCTCAAAGTTTTTTTTTTTTCTTCATGTTTCAGAACTCTTCCAGAAAAAAACATGGTGGAGATTGTGGAAACCATCACCAAGTTCAACATCTCCGCTCTGCTTGTAATCGGAGGGTTTGAGGTAGAAGACACAACCAGAATGTACTTGTATAATACATTTCAGTGCCAATGTTACATGAAAGAAGGCTTTCTCATCTCCCGTTGTCTTTCAAAGGGCTACGTAGGTGTGCTGCAGCTGTTTGAAGCCCGGAGTCACTATAATGAGCTCTGCATCCCCATGTGTGTAATCCCCGCCACCGTCAGCAACAACGTCCCCGGAACCGACTTCAGCCTGGGAGCAGACACGGCTGTCAATGCGGCCATGGAGGTAAAGACCAGCGGATGGCAAATTAAAAGTGTGACTTTGATGTTTCAGGACTAACGGAAACCAAGCCAGACACGTAAATGTGAGCCGTCCACTTTGAACTTTTTAAACTTTGAGTAGAAGACGGTTTGGCTGATGTCTTTAGTTCACCCCTGTACCTCTATAATAAACACCACAGCTGGATGAAGCCCATAAACAACACGCTATACGTGTGCAATACGAGCTCCGTAGGTGAGGGGCTGGTTAGGAGTAAGTTGCCTTTCGACTCTGCATTCACGCCGCCCTTTTGGTTTCTTCCTCAGAGTTGCGACAAGATCAAGCAGTCTGCCTCCGGGACCAAGAGACGAGTGTTTGTGGTGGAGACTATGGGCGGCTTCTGTGGGTATCTGGCAACCTGCACGGGCATAGCTGTGGGCGCTGACGCGGCCTACATCTACGAGGAACCCATCAACATCCACGACCTGAAGGTAAGACCGAAAGGATCTCACTCGGCCGTTGTGTGTTTTCTTCTTTGTGTAACGTGTTCACAGCGCTCCGTCTCTTTTTATCATATAAAGACCAACGTGGATCATTTGACTGAAAAGATGAAGCAGGACATCCAGCGGGGTCTCGTGCTGAGGTGAGGAGCCATATTCTGAAAACCATGTCATTTGAAAGGACATATTGTATAATATCATCGATGGACGATGTTGCCCTTTTCGATATTTGAAGCATTGTCGGATGTTGATTATTTTCTCTGTCATGACAGGAATGAAAAATGCCATGAAAACTACACCACAGACTTCATCCACAGGCTGTACTCCTCGGAGGGGAAAGGCATCTTTGACTGCAGAGTCAATGTGCTCGGGCACCTTCAGCAGGTACACAGACACCTGTGGTTAAACACACCTTAGCAACTAGCGCGTGTTTTCAATTAGTTGCGACCCGAGTGTACCTTGAAGACACAGAATCTTATATGTCCATAAACTGCTTGTGTGTTCTGCACTCCAGGGAGGGGCCCCTTCTCCCTTTGATAGAAATTTCGGCACCAAGTTGGGTGTGAGGGCCATCCAGTGGATTTCAGAGAAACTGAGCGAAAACTTCCATCATGGTAGTTTCATTAAGTCAAACTACGTATATACGTTGCTCGAACACCCAAAATGATGTCACATGAATGTATCGATTACATCATTTTTTCACCAGGGCGCGTGTTTGCCAACTCACCGGAGACGGCGTGTGTGCTCGGCCTCAACAGGAAGGTCATCTCCTTCAGCCCCGTCACCGAACTGAAGGCCGCAACTGATTTTGAGTAAGCAACGTTTTTTTGCCATATGATTAGACTGCATTATTGCATTATATGCATCATAAGTCTAAATAAAATCTGAATTTTTAATTTTTTTTTAGGCACCGGGTGCCGCTAGTGCATTGGTGGATTAATCTTCGGCCGTTGCTAAAGATGCTGGCCAAGTACCAAACCAGCTTCTGTGAATATGTGCCTGGAGAGATTGAACATGTGACTCGGCGCTCCATCAGCATTGACCACGGGTTCTAGGTTCTCTGAAGCAGCGGGATCCTCACAGACTTCATACTTCAAGTGTTTTTTTTAACCCACTGCAATACGTGTTAACTGGACTGAAGAGTTTAAAAGACAGTCAGCTGTCAGCATTCTAGTCACTCTGAAAGTGTACTTTAAGTATTAATCTATCCAAAGAGGATCAGGTTTTTCCATTACTGCTATTGCAATGAAGCCTCTGAAGCCAAATCAATGCAATAAAAAGACACTCAGGTGTGCCACCAAGCCAAAACTCCTATGATTTACTACTGAATGTATTATATTAAAGCAGATGTCTGTGGTGTGTTATGGAATATTATATGAACACGATGGAACCTTAAGTAAAATATGTGTGTTATAATCCATGTTACCCTGCTGAAATGGAAAGCTACTAAATATTTTTAGAGCATCTCTATCATCAAATTTAAGTGTTGTAATGTGTGTGGTTTGAGATTGTGAAAATCACATTCAAATTGCATGGTGTCGGCATATAACTTTGACTCATGGGACCATTGAGATGGTAATTTCATTTAATTATACACTGTGTATGAAACACTGCTCGTTAATTAAGAACAAAACGAAAATGGATACACAGTGTAATAAACTGTCCTTCGAACAGATATCTGTTAAGGGATCTGAATGCATGTGTATTGTTTTGATAATGCTTTATCTCTTATTAAATGTCATTTAACAGTAACACCGGTCGTAGTATAATCTTTGAAATGTGTAAAGAGCTATGGAAAGAATATATTAACCTTAACGCACGGCAGAATTCCATTAAACAGAATAAAGCTTAAAACCTGACATGAAACCTTACCGAGGAAATGTGTCGTCAACGACTGAGAATGTCGCAGAAGAAAATCAGCAACTAACTGCTTTAAAAACACTTAATTCAGCATTTCAGACATTTGTCATGCATTCCTCAGAAGTTGAATGAAAATGGAAAATCCTCCCTGGTGTTCTCTTTGTCGGTTGTCCGAGGGTTCGGGGATTGAAAAGGAAACTTGAAGGCTTCACTTTGCTCTGGTTGTCCAAACAGGAACTCTGGGCCTATAAATGGATATACAGTAAGTACCTGTAGCTCTGAGGGGGTAATGCACATCACAACAGGACAGGGCTTTCACTTGATACATACAGGTCGAAGACTTTGGTTCTGAAGTTTTCTGAAAAGATCGAGACACACAGTAGTTTGGTATTTTGTTCAAGTAGCACTGTACGAAAGAAAAAGGGTTTACAATACAAAGGCGGTACCTTCTCGTTGAAAAAGGGGCAGGTAAAAGCGAAAGGGGACTCCTGCAAAGCAACTTCGAGGTCATTCCAAAACTGAGAAACAAATGTATGTCAAACAACTTTTTTCCTTTGGTTCACTGCTCACCTCCTCCAGAGAAGAGCCGGCGTCAAAACCGAACCCAGAGAAGGCCGGCGTGCTGGGATCGGAGTTCACAGAGAACAGGAAAGGTGGAGATTTGGCATCAGAGGTGCCTTGACGTGGGGGGCTGAAGCTGAAAAGGGACCAATAACACAGTTCTCACCGGGTGTCTTGACAGGCATCCTGCCAGTCTGATAAAGCCTTACGCAAATGGGAAGGTTGGGGACGAAGGAACAGCAGCGAGTCCCTCGTTGTCATCTTCGCTCTGTGCCTGCTCCTCGTCGGTGGCTACTTCCGGCGCCTCGACCTCCACTTCCTGCTGCGCGGCTGACGCAGCGGATTGCTGCAGAAAACGTGGCACTTGCATCATGGAGCATATTTAAATTTAAATATGTGAAACAACAGATTTCCAGTTACACCCGACCATGTAATCAGTTTGTCCCATCAGCGGTCATACTTTGGTAGAGAACTGTTTACTCCATGAAGTTGGGACACTATTAGAGACAGTCTATGTATAGTGAGACAATACCAAGACGTGGTCGTCTTGTCTAGATTCCTCCCCATCCTGCTCCTTGGTGTGCATCTCATCTGGCTGTCTTTGCTCTGGAGAAATAATGGTTGATGGGTTTAAAATGGACATAGACACCCAAACTCGACAATCGCTGTGTCACGTGGTGGACTTTCCTCCACTTACCGTCCAGCGGCTGACATGACCACAGCTCGTTGTCAGCTGAGGACGGGCGGCAGGCGGAAGAATACTGTACCTTGTTTTCCTCGCAAGCTTCTTCAGTATTTGCTTCTACACAAGTTGCATCACCCTTCTGAAATGTCAATTAAAGGTCAAACACTTCTTAATGACCCATGGTTTATGAAAAGGGTTTGCCTAGATTTAGAAGAGCTGAGGTGGACGTTGTTATGGATGCACCATGTGATTGTTTGGAATACCTGCAAAAAGGGTTTTCTTGTGAGTCCACTTATAAAAAATGTTGACTGAGCTGTTTGTGTTTGCTGTGGTTTGTGTCGAGGGGAAAAAAGGCTTTGGAGAAATGCATTCATGACAACAGATGTTAGATCAAGCCGTCTGAAGTTGTTGAGGCAGGAGATTGTATTCAATTGTGGCACAAGGATTACGCTCGAGTCCTTGAACCATGGCGGTACCGCACGTTGACACACGGAAGTGTTGAAAATGAACAATGACCCCCCTGGTTTTACTGTGGTGAATACAGCAAGACCGATCTACTTTCATAGGGAGGGGTGTGAGCTAATTATTGTGAGACATGTCATGGAGGTCACTGTCAATGTCAGGCCATTTCATAATGGCAAGCACTTGCAAGCTTTACAAATCCGTTGACCCCTTTTCAATATGTATGAGTACCTTTGCCTGGTTAAGATGAAGAGAAGAGATGTCTATTGATGAATTACTTTCCTCCTCTGTCTGGGTATCCAGTTGTTTCTCTGGTTCTGCTCTGGGCGGCTGATCAGGGACACTAGGCAGAGACGTGAATTAAGATCGGTTTAATGTGTCAATATTCTTTGACGTTTACGAAGTCGGCTTGGCAATACCTGGCAGGTGGTTTCTCAGGGAGAAAAGAATTGACGGCTGGACCTGGTCAAGGAGAAATTTATTTTACTGCATCATGAATGGTAAATATTTCCGCTCTACCAGAGAAAAGTCTGAGGATATAAAAAACGTGTTACCAGTGAGTTGATCCAGCTCCTTCTGTTTCATTGCAATTTGATCATCACAACCCCTGATCCTAGACTCAATCTCCTCTTTTTCAGCCTGCAGCGTGAGGAGCTTTTGAGCTAAAGGATTTTTGCAATAATATTCCTTATGCGACTGGAAAGTCTTCCTGCAGCTCGCCATTCTCTCTTCATGGACCTCTCTTGTTGAAAAACGTTGTCAGCTTCGTTAACTATTTAACACAAAACAATATCAAATGCAATCCAGCACCACAGGTGAGTGAACTTACAGGTCACGGTTGTAGCTTGCGTTTCTGCTCTCCAGGTCTGCTTTCAGTGTTTGCTCATACTGAAGCAGCAGAGCGTTTGTCGCCTTCATGCTGAAGGTGCATGGATGAAAAGCAGCAATATACAAATATATCAGTCCCTCTCTGCACTGCCTGTGTTACGTCATATGCCAAATGTGTTGTGTGTAGTCGTCATACCTTTTAGCATTGGCTTTGTTATGTGTCACAGTGCTCTGCTTCGCCCTGATTTCCTCCTCCAGTTTTTGGATATTTCTCTGCATCGCGTCAATGGATGACCTTCTCTCAGCAGTGTCAACTCTGCAAACTGTGGACAGAAATGTAAAGGTCCTTGATGGACACCACTTCACAAGATAAGTGACATCAGAGCAATTACCAGTTAGCCTTCTGTAGGTACAAATGTCTGATCTGGTGTAGCCCGTTAGTTTACATTAGTTAGGGTGATGAGAATGACAGGTGACGTTACCTTTAATCTGTTGGTTGATTTCATTCTTCTTTTGGGAGAGCTCCCTCGTCTGGAGAGCTACGGAACACACACAACACAGTCATCTTGTTTAAAAGAACAAACATCCAACGTCAGTTATGCCATTTTTATTAGTAGTAGTAGTACACACATAGCGAATATCTCCTCACCTTAGTTATCTAAGGTTAACTACCGTGTAACGTTATCTACCGTTAACTAACGGTAGTTAGTTTACTACCGTTAACTAACGGTAGATAACGGCTAGCTATCCGTTAGCCAAGTAGCTAATGTTAGCCAAGGGTAACCGGCGGTAAAACGTTACATGGCGGGTGAAGCAAACATCAACGGACGACAAACTAAAGTGTAAAAGTACCAAAGATTCAATAGCGCAACTCACCAAACTGAAAAAGCAGTTTGTCGATGTGATTAAGTGAAAATTGTTCGTTCATTTTGACACCGGCTTAAACAACCCTGAAGAGCGACAAGAGCTGACAGCGGGTCAGACCACCAGAAACCAGCCGAACCCGTCGCGGAGCCTCATCACATAATTAGGCAATCAACCTAATATCGAATAGAAATTATTAAAATCATTTATCATTTTTTTCCCCCATTTTTTTTTGTTTACAGTAATTTAAAAACGTTTTAAAGCAGCCTAACAAAATTAGTCCAATCCGGCAGAAACCTTCCCACTTTACAAATACAGCTGGGAAGCTATAATGTGTTGTATCTTTTAATAATAATATAATGCACAGGTAAATACAAAAGTATTAACGGCAACGTTGCTCCAAAACGTTGCCCTTACAGATTGGCCCTTTTCAAAGTGACATATTTTGCCAGCAGAGGTACAACAACCAATTACCGGTTTTATGTTTTGGTGTGTAGTTTCATCGGTGAATGCATTATATTTTACAAACCCATCTTTAAAAATATTTCATATGTAGATAAATGTGTATGTACTAATTGGATTGCTGATAGGAGCCTCTATATTGGTGTTTCCCCACATCGTTTCCGCTGGGGACAGATGTGCACCCGCTCATCTTATAATTCTACGTGACGTCAGGAAAATGACGCTTTGCGATTGGTGTGACTGTCGTTGGAGGGGCGGGGTTAGTGCTCTTCTGGAAATCCTTGTCGGTGGCGCATCTGTAGCGGCATTGGAAACACAGCGCTGTGATGTGTGGGCTCCTGCATTGTGCCGCACAAATGCACTGATTCATCCGCACCCGTTTCAGTTTAACTGCCCGTTACTCGTCCAAAACCACCGAAGGTAAGAAGACAGCTCAATTTCAGCGCTATTTGGAGGGCATGTTTCTCGCGTCTGCAGACAAAAGAGCGGACGTGGGTGGGATTTAAATGGGAGGGGATCAGCTGTGTGAAGAATGGGTTGCATTGTAGATGTCAGGCCCTCCTATTAAATGATGCGTTATTTTTGGAAATCTGTATTCTACGTCAATGAATTGTGTAGGTTTCTTCGGTATGTCGGTGGGGGCGGTGGGGTTAACAGACTGGAATGCCTGAGAGTATAATGCCCATCGGTGCGCTGTCATGCAAAAGAAAGAGAGGGATAAGAGAGATAAGCCCCCTTTTTTCGATGATGATCAATCACGCTTTGTTTGTTATCTATCTAGAGCGATTTAGTCTCTGTCGGATTGGATACTCCCATGATCTCTTAGATGAAAGATTATGTGATATTTAGTTGATTTCTTTTTTTTTAATATGTCCTCATCACGCAAGAAGTGACTGTGCAGAATCTAGGCCAGGATCCCTGTGCAGAGTGCATTATTGTGCCTGTAGAAAAGCATCACCGCTATATATAACGCCTCTCTCACTCTCTCAATTGGTGTATGTGTGTGTGTGTGTGTGCTTTTGTTTCTTTGCTGTCAGCTGGAAATCTCCCTTAGATCCAACACTTACACATAATGAGTGGACATCGGCTGTGCTGCTCCGGACTTCACTATTAGTCTCCACATAAGCCATCAAAAAGTATCCTATAAAAGAGTGTTCTGTGGATCCGGGGACAGCATGGTACAGGTGGAGGAGTCTCAAACCGAGGGAGAGGGCAGCCCCCAGACGATCTCCGAGGTATCGGGGAACCACGTGGACGATGGAGAAACAGGGCCTTCCGTCAGGAGGAAGAGGAGGAAGAAGAAAGACCCGCGTCCGGAGTCCATTATTGTTTACCGCTCTGAAATGGAGAGGGCGCCCGGAGAGGACCAAGACGTTGAGGAGGGAGCAGAGAGAAGCTCGGAGGAGGGAGCGAAATTCCTCTGCACACCTACTGGCGAAGGTGAGAGGGAACCATTTCTTGCTTGCCTTCCTTTGCTTTTTCTAAATTTTGCCATTATGTCATTTCCTTAAGTTGTGTTACCTCTCCGCAGGAGGAGGATGGAGTCTTCCTCCAGACAGCCGCTACGTGACCCTGACAGGCACCATCACCCGGGGGAAGAAGAAGGGCCAGGTCGTCGACATCCACCTCACCTTGACGAAGAGGGAAATCCGGGACCTGGCCAAGTCGAAGGAACGTCTCGACGCAGAGTGCGAGGCCGGGGACGGCGGCAATCGCGCCTGCAGTTTCGGCGTGTGCCACGGGCCCCACGTTGTCCTGTGGAGCCTCTCCTGCGCCCCCATCATTTTCCTCCTCTCCTTCATCACTTCCTTCTACTACGGCACTCTGACCTGGTACAACGTCTTCCTGGTGTACAACGAGGAGCGGACGTTCTGGCACAAGATCACCGTATGCCCCTTCCTCATCATCTTCTACCCCATGCTCATCATGCCCGTGGCGCTGTCGCTGGCTCTGTACTCCGCCGTGGTGCAGGTGTCCTGGGCCTTCAGCGAGTGGTGGCAGGATGTGAGAGACCTGGAGAAGGGCTTCTGCGGCTGGGCCTGCGGGAAGCTGGGACTGGAGGACTGCTCCCCGTACAGCATAGTGGAGCTGCTCGACTCGGACACCGTCTCCGGCACCCTGGACAGCAAGGCCCCGAGTGAACTCGCCCAGACGTCCTCGGTCTGAACGGGGACTTACATGCCAGAGCGTTTTAGTCACGGCAAAGCACTTGAAATCTGTTTACTTTTCTGTAAATTAAAACTTACAAAACACTGCCTGAATTGTCCGGAAATGCTGAACTGTGTATTATTTTGTAAAAACACTATTGGGTTAGGATCATTCTAAATGATTCCCTTTAGCGTGGGAGTGGAATGTTGGATATTACATTTAGGTTGTCATATGGTAAGTATTGGTATTCTTCAATCACTGAATCCTACACATGATCTTGTAAAATACATGTAAGTTTAGATAAACTTGCGGTGGACATTCATTTGAGGCCTGGAGGTCAAACCAAGTTTCCCTTCATCTGTAAATATCTGTAACTAAGTGTGATCACTGCAGCTGTGCACTGAAATCAGAATTAAGATGCATTTCAAAGGCAAAGCTGTCTCCATCGTAATCACTCTGTCATGTGGTGGAGGAAGTGAGCCTGGATTAGTGACTAGAAAAAATTAGCAACTGACCCAGTGGATTTGTTTGTGAATATACAATATATGCACCTTACAATGGGCAGTTTTTTGTCAGCATGTAGTTTTAAGGATACGGATGGCATTACTTTATATTTTTCCAAATGAACAGCATCAACAATGTGCCTCATTGATGTGTTTTAATATGTACGGCTCAGTGGAATAAACTACGTCAAAGATTTTGATACACTGGAATAACATGCTGGAAACATTAATCCAGTGCTGATTTTTTATTGGATTTTGTTGAAAATAAGAAAAATATAGAATATTACCAGTCTTATCCTTTTATAATTGTGTTATTGAGGATGGTATTGTGCTTATATATGGCATATCCCCAAAAATGATCTGTATTTCATCAGGAAATACACCAGCATATGGGTACTTGTTTGTGTCTGGGCATCTAGGCTGATTTTAGTCATGACGCCATGTGTTTCTGCTGATGTCTTCTGTACTGCATCTGTATATGTGTGTGACAGAGTCCAAAAAGAGAACGAGGAAGTGGAATCAATAGGGGTTCACGGCAGGTTAAAACAGCCACAATTTGAAGCCATAGTCAAGGTGAAGCATTTCTTTGGTGAAGTAACATGTTTCATGTAATCTAAAGCTGCATTCACAGGGTTGTGATTTCAAAGTACTGGTTTTGTTCTCATTATTTATTTTCACACGTGAGCAAAATTAAGTTCACTGTAATTTTCTACCTGTGAGTTTCTGTTATATTTTCTACACAATCATGTTAGGACTAGTGATTTAATTTATATATTTCTAATATTTAAGTCTGGTTCAATTCCTGAAATTGTTCTAGCTAGCTGGTTTATACTCTGGAATTTTGAATTAAATGTATTGCAAACAGCCAACATGCACCTCTTTGAATGGAGCTGGTTTAAAAAGATCAGATTCAATATTCAATCATTTATATTCAGAACTAACTGGCTGAAGTAATTCAGTGTTTGTGGATTGAGTCTGTATTCCACATCACATGTTGTGAAACATGCAAATAAAAAAATACACAAATTGAATAATGTGTTATGTCATTACGTCAAAACTATGTGAACATGTTTTAATCTCTACTGGGGAAAACAAAACCAGCAGGTCAATGATTTTGGTGGGGCTCATTATGTCTAGGAAAAACATACGTCCCAGCATGGTCCAAACCAATGCAGATGGCTCTCTGGGGTTTGGGGGATGTGATTATTGGCACCCTGGTGTGACACTGTGAGGCTTACTGAAGAAAATCCATATGTCCTAAAACAGTATAGAGACAAAAGCACAGTAAGGGTTAATACTAATGTACAGACTTGCAGACCTGTTATACAGTCAGTTTTTGTTAAATCCATTTTGAAACAATTAAGGTTAAACACTAAACACAGACTGTGGGTCCCATTTGTTTGGCAGTGGAGGGTCTGGGTCGAGAGAATATTTTTGTATTATTAATGTATGCTTCCAAATAATGTTTCTTTAAATTATACATTAATTTCATAATGTATTTTGAATTACGCATTTATTTATTTGTCATAACCATTGACCTAATTATTTCACAATTTCTTGCTAGTGGGATGCACATTTGCTGAGACTCAACCCATTTTGCATTACAGCACATCCTGAATTTCACCGCGTGCACTGTGCCGTATGAAGCGCTGGGGGGCGTTTGACCTACATCCCATCATTACGTTTCCCCTTCATCGCATTGACTCGTCTCCAGCTCTAGAACACCATCACAGGCTGACACCGTCACTGGCTGATACGGGTCGGGTGTCTGGTGTCTAACAGTCATACACTAATTTATGATGAGCAGGGAACAGTAACACGTGTGATGATCTGTAAAATTAACGGGGAACAATTATTACTCGGAACCGGAACTACATTCCTGTTTCTACTGTTCACAGTTTCTCTTCGGAGCCATAATAAGGTAACACGCGGACTTTGTAACAGGGAAGAGAGAAAGATGGCCAAAGTAAGTCCCTATTTGTATCACATTTATTAAATAACTTAAGGGCCTTTGCTTCCATTATGTTTAATGTGTTGAACGGAAAGCTTCCAAACGTGGGAAAGAAATAGTTCTCAGTCATTGAGCTTCAGATTTTGGCGACATGTCGAGACCGAAGCTGTCACGCCATCAAATGCATACGAGACATTATACAAACTGACTCCATCGCTCAGTTGAATAATCTTTTAATAATCAATAATTTGATGAACGGACGATGGTTTCTTGCATCGTTGCAGGCAGCGTTGGTGTTGTGCATGGATGTTGGGTTCTCCATGTCCAACTCGGCCCCGGGTGAAGAGTCTCCTTTTGAACTTGCCAAAAAAGTCATCCAGAAGTTTGTCCAGCGCCAGGTAAAATTCTTCCACATGTTGTCAACCCCGCCGAAAGAAATCTTTTAGGATCTCTATAATCTTGAAAAAAAACTCCGTTAACAGGTTTTTGCAGAAACCAAAGATGAACTGGCTGTAGTCCTGTTTGGCACAGGCTCCACCAAGAACTCCCTGGACCAGGACGGCCAGTACCAGAACATCACCGTGCATCGTCCTCTCATGGTGCCCGATTTTCAGCTTCTTGAGGAAATCGAGAATCAGATCCATCCAGAGAATCAGCAGGTCGATTGTATCCTTTTGCCTTTCGTTTTTTTGTAGTTGGGGTGTAAATATATGCAAGCTGCATCTAACAGTACTTTAGGTTTTACAGTGGCAGATTTGGTACAATAAAATGTATTCACGTGTAAAAACAAAAAAGAAGAAAATATTTGTCTTTGATTTTTTCTTTGGAGATTTTAAATAACTTTTTTGACATATTTCATCTGGTGGACCTGCGAAAGCTGACAATCCTAAAATGTTGTTTTAGTAAATATAATTAATTGATGGTTTTCCCAAAAGAATATTCTATCACATGCCTTTTTTTTCATACATTGGTATCCATCGCACCTCACAGTCTTTGGACCCTTCTGTCGAAGTGTAGTATTTTTAGCTGTTTAATCTGATATCCAATGCATAAAACACATTTTTTGTGATATCAGATAAACCAGAAAGCAGCATCCTTCCCAAAGGAAAAAAAGGTAGCAGACACGCATATAAAATGTTAAGAATATTCCATATAAAGCAGAAATGTCATTGTTGCGAGGTAAAGACTGAATAATTTGACGTTGCTCATGCCTTAGATCCTGTTTGTGTACAGCTATATCCCAGATGATTCCTCCTTAACTCCTCTTGAACAGGGCTGGATGCGCTTGTTGTGTGCATGGATCTCCTTAAGACAGGAACACAGTAAGAAGCTGCCTGTATCGCTCACATGATTCCCACCATTAGCAAGAAAAAAAAGAAACTAGCTGATGTTCATGCACTTAAATGTTATTTTTGTTGCGGGGTGTATTGTTCCTTCAATGATACAACATTGTGTTTGGGGATCTTTTCCAGGGGGAAGAAGTGTGATCGTGTCAACATTTCCCTCCTGACTGACCTCAACACTCCGGCCAACTCGGAGCAGCTAGACGTTATCATTGAAAACCTGAAAAAAGCTAACATCACCCTGCAGTTTTTGTAAGCTTCAAACCCATTCACTGTTCTATTTTAAAGCAACTATATTACAGGATTTACTTCCAATAATAAATCAAATGTACGGCATCATAATGGAGATAATTGCCTGTTAGATATGTAATTTTTTCACCAAGAAACCTACCATAATTTGAATAGGAACACACTGGTTTCTTAATTTTCCTCATACTATGTGAAGTAATTAGAAGTCAATCTAGACATAACGGGCCTTCTGATTCGAATCAAGCCTTCAACGTTGAACTGGTGTCCCGTAAAGCACTTTTAAGTGTAGTTTTAAGACATTTACTCATTCCTCTGTGTGCTCCCTTCCACTAAACCGATCTCAGCTTGCCTTTCCCCGTGGAGGATGATGAAGAGGATGGAGGAGATGCGGACAGAAGAAGCCCTGGTCCCCGAGGAACAGGCAAAGGTCTGTCGAGGGAACAGCAGAGCGGCCTCGACATGGTGAAACACGTCATGCTGACCCTCAACGAGGAGGACGGCCTGGATGAAATCTACTCCTTCAGGTTGATCCCTTTCTTCTAGACACGCATGCTTGTCTCTTTAATCACCTGGTGCTTTTTACACTTAAAAGAAAATAACGCAGTTATCGGAACAGGTCACATGATGTGGATTTTTTCCTGTGCTTCACTCCCGCTTGTAGGAAGGCGATTGAGCAGCTGTGCATGTTTAAGTGCATCGAGAAGAGGCCCACGGCCTGGCCCTGTCTGCTGACCATCGGCAGCTGTCTGCCCATCCGCATTGTTGGATACAAAGCAGTAGGTTTACTGTGACACACTGGATGAATAAACACACTTTGTATGTCTCATACAAAGCCAGACTAAATTCTTAAGTTCTGTCACGTCTGAAAAAAGTGCTGTTGCACAAATTTATTTATATATATATATATAGTTTTCTCTGGCATCATGCAAATAAAGGCAGGATAGCCTCTAGAGATAGTGCCGGTCCAGGGCATGGTAACAGAATTGTGTCTAACAATCTGTAAATCTTCCTGTGACTTCCTTTGTATTGTTTGAAGGCTGCTGAAAACGGACACGCCCTCAGCTTTTGTCACATTTTAATGTCGCGCTCCCTCTACGGGCCCGCGGGGCGGGATGATTTTATCTGCGCTTTATAAGTGCAGCGCGACGTCGCCGCCATTAGCTCCGCGCTCGGAGACCCGCAGTCATGTGCCCCCCGACCCGGCCTAGTAAACACGAGCACGGAGGAACCTGGAGCGCAACACTCACAGAGGGGGGCGGGGCTTCTTTCTCCGCCTTCAGGTGACCGAGGAGAGACTCAAGAAAACGTGGACGACAGTTGATGCTCAATCACACCAGAAAGACGACGTGAAGAGAGAGACCGTCTACTGTCTGGATGATGACAACGAGACAGAGGTGCAAAAGGACGATACCATCCAAGGTGAGCCAATCGTATGAGCTTAGACCACCTAACGCTCTAATTACCACTTTCTAACGCTCTAATATAATCTGTGTTTGTTCACAGGTTTCCGTTACGGAAGTGATATCGTTCCCTTCTCCAAAGTAGATCAAGAACAGATGAAATACAAGCACGACGGGAAGTGCTTTGCTGTCCTTGGCTTCACCAAACAGAACTTGGTATGATACTCCGATGCTGGTGCGGTGTGTGCGCGGAGGGTCTGAGTCGGGTCAGGTGAACCCAAACCTGTTGTTTACTTTGTTCCCCGTCTCCCCCCCGCAGGTACGCCGCCATCACTTCATGGGGAATCAAGTCTTGAAGGTGTTTCCTGCCAAGGAAGACGAGGTGAGTACGGGGGGGGGGGAAGAGACGCGGCGCGACGCCGGTCACTTTGCGTTGATACTGACCCGCGTCTTCGTTTGAGCAGCATGCCGGAATTGCGCTGTCCGCTCTCATCCGGGCGTTAGACGGACTCAACATGGCGGCCATCGTACGCTACGCCTATAACAGCATCAGCAGCCCTCAAGTAGGAGCAGCCTTCCCCTGCATCAAGAAGGACTATGAGGTGAGATCAGAACAAAGCACACCGAAGGGCCAGTGCGTAGGATTTAGCGGCATCTGGCTTTGCAGTTTGCGGATTGCAACCGGCTGAGTACACCTACTCGCTGCCCTGCCTTTTAGTGTCTAGTAGCACAGAGGTTAATGATCTGTCTCTCACCCTCAAACAGTGTCTGATCTACGTCCAGCTGCCCTTCACGGAAGACCTGAGGCAGTTTGCATTTCCTTCTCTCGAAAACAACAAAAAGTTCACTCCGTCCGGTACAAAACGCCAGTTCATAACCAGTTCATATGCTGCACAAGCTGCGATCCTTCAAACAGAAAAATCAATGGATATTGTGTGTTTCCTGTAGAGAACCAGCTGTCTGCCGTGGACTCTCTCATTGACTCCATGATGCTGGTAGAGGAGGACGACGATAACGGAGGCCAAAAGGACATGTTTAAGGTCCACCACATTCCCAACCCTGCCTTCCAGAGGCACTTCCAGGTACTGCAGACTTCACAGATACAGTGTGAGGCAGTTAGCAATGTTAAAGTTCCTGACCAGAGCTTCACCAGCTGTTCACATTCAACCAGGATTGCATCTTCCTCGCTCACTGTCTCACCCAACCTTTGTTTTCAGTGTCTGCACCACCGGGCCGTGAGCCCCGGCGCCCCTCTTCCCCCCATGGAGCCCTGGCTGAAGGCTGCGCTGGAACGCCCGGGTGTCATTACTGAACGTTGCCGTTGTCCACTCGAGGAGGTGAAGAAGAAGTTTCCTCTCACGGAAGTGGAGAAGAAAAAGAAGCTGAAAACCAGTGCACAGATTTTTGGCATAGAGTGAGTTACAGAGAGAAAGTGTTTTTCACACAGTGCTCGAAATCTTCATTGTAGACAATTGTGTTAAATAATTCAGAAGGTCGTAAGTGATTTTTTTTGCCATTCACAGCTCTGGGGAGCCAGCTGCCAAAAAGGCAAAAAGAGACGAAGAGGAGGAGGAGGAGGACTACAACTTTGCGGACATTTCCGAAGGGTCTGTTACTTCGGTGAGAATCAGGGGAGAGCGGACCAATCTCGACAAAAATCAGATAAAGTGTCCGTGAAAAGTTCTTCACCATTTCTTTTAGTTATTTAACATTTTAAATTCTCAACCAGGTGGGAAGCGTGAATCCAGCCAGGGACTTCAGGTTGTTGATCAAGAAGAAGAGTCTACCATTCGGAGACGGTGAGGTCCAGTTTTTCTTTGCTTTTTTTTCTTTTGTTTGTATTATAAAATATTGTGACTCATGTTCAGCCTTTGCAAATTGTGTTTCTCTTTTGTTTGGTTGTGGTGACCCCCGTGTCCTTCCCAGTCTGTCAGCAACTGACTCGGAGGATAGAGCAGTTGCTTGGCAACAAGAACACACCGTACTACATGAAAAGCATCACCTGTATCCAGGCCTTTAGAGAGCAGTCTGTTAAGGTAAATAAACATTTGCTATCTTTCAATCAGGCAAATGCAAAGATGTGGTGGTTTTGGTTTTGCTCTGGGGTCTAGGAGTCAATCTAGGAAGATTGCAATGAGTCTGTTTAAATTCTCCTGAATTGAGTCCAACGTCAGTTCTTGTGTGAGTAAATGCGTATGTGACTGTACGTAGGAGTTTAGGAGACTCATAGACGAATTTTGAATGATTCATATTTTTTGTTATTCAGCTGGAGGAGGCCAATCTGTACAACGGCTACCTCCAGTCCCTAAAGAGAAGCATCCCAAACAGAGGGCTGGAGGTCTTCTGGGACCTGCTGGTTCAAGGTGTGATAAGCTTCACTTCTCGCTGCCACAGGATTTCTCCAAATCATTTCTTCCTTGAGATGAGAATATCCACATAATTTCCAAAAATAAGTAAATAATGCAAAAGTGGGAGCGGATAGATGCTTAAAATGTGCTGCCGGCTGAATCACAAATCTGCTAAGTGGCGTTTTGTGGCTAATTTCTTGTTGTTTGATTGACAGACGCTATAACTCTGATCAGTAAGGACGAGGTTGAAGGAAGCACTGTATCCAAAACCGATGCTGATCAGGTGACTCCCCCATTTAAACCAGTGTGAGCTGTTAAGGGGAAACAGCAAATGTTTTCCATTTTTGAAATAAGGTGATATTTAGACTGTACTCCTACTGACGGAAGCATATTTTGTCCTCAGTTTCTGGTTTCTGAGGAGGAGAAGAAGGAGGAGGCGGCCGCTCTGCCAGCTGAAGATACCGGAGATGTTGATGACTTGGCAAGTGTGATTTCTTTAATTCTCACCTCTTCAGATGTTATATATTTATCTGATGTTGCCAAAACTCGTATTCAGACCATTTCCTGTGTTTTTAGGATGGGCTAATGAGACCTCCAAGTCTTACATCTTGTTTTCCCTCTCTTCCTATGCAGCTGGACATGATGTAACTGTGGAAGCAATGGGAGCGTCTGCAGAGGGACGAGAAGAATGCAATCATTCAGCTCGACCAGACCAAAACACATTCAGCGTCCATTGTTCTGCCTCCCGCTTTAGGACCCTTGATACTGCAACACTGAGGAGCTGCTACATTTGGAATAAAACAATGTTTGACTTCACTAATGCCTGTACCAACGTTGTATGAAATACTTTTCTTACGTATTGTATGTTGAGGGCTTTAAATGTATTTTCTTTTTATTTGAAATAATCTCCTGTTCCAATTCCATGAAAATTTCAGTATTTGACAATTGAGTGCTTTTAATCTAGAGCATCTCTTAACGCTTGTACTTTTGATTTCTGTATAACATCATGTTGACGAATAAAGTTTTCCCTACGAAAGAGGTCTACAAAGCACAATGCCGTGGGATCATTTGCAAATTGTACAGTGCACAGAATAATCTTAGTAAACCAGTGTGAAAATGCAAGATTGACAGCAGTGCGACCAAGTATGACGTCTGCATCCGTGTGGTCTCTGTCCTCAACACACCCACTGGATGAAACGGTCAAACAAACTGGACCGGGCCAGATCGGACAAGTCTTTTCCCACGAAGATGGCGTCCTTGTCATCCATGGCCAGCTTCATCAGGACGTCGTGGTTAACGTCACTGCTCGTGGCTACCACCGTGGAAATCACCTGTTCCCTGCGCATCGCGCTCACCGCCTCGTCCAGGTCGCTGCTGTCGGTGACGCCGTCTGTGATGAACACAAATGACACCTCCGCGTTGGGTCTCGTCTTGCGACCTCTCCCCCTGCTCAGGATGTTGTCGATGGCGTAGGTGATGGCGGGCCCCACGCTCGAAGAAGTGTCGAGATAACCCAAGCGCGCAATGCCGCCGGCGATGACGGCGGGGTCGTGCGTGAGAGGGAAGGCCACTCTGTTCTCGACCTCCTTGCCGAACTCTACCAACGCCAAGCGGGCTCTCATGGGGTCGTTGCCGCTGCCGGCCAGGGCCAAGTTCTCCGCCACCTTCTGCACGAACTCACGGACCAGCCGGAAATTCTCCAGCCCGAGGCGCTCCGAGCCGTCCAGCAGAAACACCAAATCCACCGGCCGCTGGACGCACGCAGACACATCGGGCACTGTGAACCAAAGAGACCCGGGTCATTCACCAGGCTGCATCATAGCGTGCAACCAACCACCTCGGAGCGAGCAAAACACCTACGGCTTTGGCAGGGGAGATCAGGGCACACCACCACAGGGTCTGGGTTAGGGGAAACCAAAAGGACATCATTTAGAGAACCTGCTCAGAAGCTCCAGTGCTGAGATCCCAGCGCGTGTACCGCTTTGACCCCCCCCCCCCCCCCCGCGCTCACCGGGGCAGAGGACGTTCTCCATCGTGTTCATGAACACCTCGGACACCAAGTCGACGTAGCGACCCATCTCGGTGACGCGCTCCTTCTTGTTGCACGCGATGGAGTCCAGGATCTCGTTATCCTGTGTCTTGTCAAACATGTCGCCGACCCCGATGGCGTTAACCACCACGCCGTTGTCGCAGAGGTACTGGAGCAGGTGGTCGTCGTCGCGCGGGTCAAAGCGGCCGTCTGTGATCACCACCACGGACACTTTGGCCCGGGCCCTCTTGCCGTCCCTGATGAGGTTATCGTAGGCAAACTTTAGGGCCGAGGGGGTGAAGGTGCCGCCGGCTATCCACTGCAGCTCCTTCACTGCCGCTTTGAAGGCCGACATGGAGTTGATTTTGGGATCGTCGAGACGGATGGCCTCGAAGGTCCCGTTGTGACTGAATTGAACGACTCCGACTCGTGTGCCTGGAAGAAGTAGACGTGTCAGGGGGCGCAGATGAGGCCTTACTCTTTAAATCATGATTGTAAACAGAAATGCCAATAATACAATTCAAATTAACCAAAGTATCCATGGATGATTTATGAGCTACTTATTTCCTAATCGTTAGACTGCCTAATGACCTATATTACGATCGGGTCTGTCCTGAAAAAATGGTCTGTTGGTCAAAGGGTGGATTTGTACATTACAAGAAATTCAATATCGGTAACCATATTCATGAATGTTTAGTAGGGCTTCTTAGAAAAATTCAATCAAGAGAATTGTGTTTTAATGTTCCCACTGGTTTGAATTAAAAATGCTTCCAGTAAGAAGCTGGTCCCACTTTAGACGGCTGGATATATGCAATGCTGACAAGCTGTCCTTAGTTCTTACTGTGCAGTCACACAATCAATGATCCGTGCAGCGAGGCCTTTCGCACGGTATTTTGGCGTTAAGTGGTGGATTAAGGGTGTTACTTTCTGGCAACCTCTACTTCCCGTTACTTGAAACCGTGTCTGCAGAAGGGTTTGTGTCGTTTTGACCGTACCGCTTGTCGACGTAGGGTCGCTGGCCATAGATCCCAACCGGTTGATGGTGTTGATAACAAAGTTCTTTTCCAGAGTGAAGTTGGTGAGCCCGACGCTCTCGGAGCTATCAATTACAAATACAATGTCCAGAGCTCCACAGTGCTTCTCACAGTCTGAGACAGGGGACGAGAAGCGGATCAGTGTGTTGAAAGATACGGAACAATGGAGCTGTTTGAGCGGCGATATTTACCACAGCAACCGCACGTCTCCCTCATGTAACTCATGACGTCACAGTCCTGCAGTGAGAGGTGTGCACGTTTGAAGTATTATAATCAAGGTATTCAAATGGCTATATAGTATTTTCTGATGTTGACTTACGTTAAGCCCCGGATCCCCCGCTGGTCCTGGGTGCCCCTGCACGCACACACACACACACACACACACACACACACACACACACACACACACAAAGATAGACAAAGACAGAGCAAAGCAGTTGGATCTGAAATTTGGTCAGATCTGAGCGGTTGAGCTGTTGCTTACGTCTGGTCCACTATCTCCTCTGGGTCCTCTCTCCCCGGGCTGACCCCGCTGACCCGGCTCCCCCTGCAGAAGAAGCAAGTGTTTCTGTATAAAGTAGAATACACTGATTCTATATCTGTTTAGCCTTAATAGATTTTTCTACAGAAGGCGAGCAGAGCATCCCGAACTACTTCATTTCAATGGTTGACAACAAATTGCCACACAAAACTCTGTTGAGCGGGTGCGTCGTGATCTATTGGTTCCTTTGTCCAAATGAGTACAGAACAACCGAGTTTCCCACAAGCCTTTAATATTCATCTAAACTCACGCTTCTCTGCGGTAATCATGCGAGACTGAAAGGAACACACAGTGTGCATTTAATGGCTTTTTTGTTTTGCACATCATAAAAACCAATTGGTGTGTTTTTAATCTACAATTGCTGATCATCAGAGCACATGTTGCTCTGACTGAAACCGTATTGAACTTCAAATGATGGTTTATTTAACTTACAGAGTCTCCTGGTGGTCCGTTATTTCCAGCTTCCCCTTTAGCACCACAATCACCTCTGCTCCCCGTGGGTCCTTTTCTACCCGGATCGCCTTTGTCTCCCTGGAAGGAGCAGAGTTACTTTAGACTCGGGTGTTCAACACGTGGGACCTTTGTGAGGTGAACAGAACACCGTACAGCTGGTCCTCTCGGTCCAGAATAGCTGAATCCCGGTCTTCCGTTGTCACCCTTTAAAAGAAAAAAAAAATTCAATAAAATCCATCACAAATTGTCAGAGCGTTTTACAATTGATGATGATTTGACCCACTTTTGGTCCAGGTGGCCCTGAGTCTCCCCTTCTTCCAGGATCTCCGGGATTTCCTATTGGGCCCTAGAACCAAATAACAAACCGGATAAAGTATTTATTATCAACGGTATATTTTTCACAAATGTTGAATGTGAATGTTTCTTAAAACAGAAGCCGACAATAGGCAGTTTAATGGTGTTATTAATGACGCACAGTTTTTCCGGGACCCCCCGGTTCTCCCGTCGGACCCCTCGGTCCTGGCAGTCCTGGGTCTCCCTGAAAGAGAAAGTACCAGTGAAATCATCACTAGACATGACCTTCACTCCAGCCCACATACACTGACTTATTCTAGATGGCATTTTTGCAATGAACTGTCAGGAAAAATAAATACACATATATTTCTTTTGCAGTTCAAATACCATGGAAGAAATGATTTTTACGATAAGGTCAGCTCTCTTGGCAGCAGACCCAGTACACAAAGGCAGATCTAAGAAATAGTCCCTCTGCCAGAATCCACCCGCAGCATGATCCCATCACCTTCGCGCCCTTGAATCCGTCTTCTCCGGGCCGTCCTCTGGCTCCCAGCAGCCCCAGTTCTCCCTAGGGGATAAACCAGCGCGGCAGGATCAGCATCACGCCGATTATCATCGGGAAATATCTACAAAACTTTCTATATCAGGAGAATACCAGCAGAATCATCCAGAGAACCTGATTGGAAAATGCCCAACAGAAACACAGAGCGGGTTCACGCTTGGAACTGAAGTGTATCTGATCTTTCTCTGCGGAGTGGTCTGAGACACATGGGACTCTCTCGTGATGTTGAATTCCACTGTTAGGTCAACAGAGTTGACTCCAAGTTTTTTATTCTCTGGAGCGGCGCTGTTTCCCATCATGCTCCTCTCTGCATGTTTTTTACAGCACATTGCATTAAGTTGATTTCTGTAGAACTGTATTTTTTGCAGCTTTGCCAGGTCGTTCTTTAAAAAGCTTCCTCTGAGCGCTGAACTTACCTTTTCTCCTTTTAGCCCATCGGGGCCCGGCCTTCCCTTTGTCCCTGGGTCTCCTCTCCGGCCCTGTTAATATTTATTGAATTTGCATTATTAACAAACTATGGAAATCTTTTTCAAAATTAAAACTTTTTTAAATAAATGGGTATGACATACCCCTTCACCTCCTTCTCCAGGTAAGCCACCAATTCCCTGCAAGATATAATAAAATTGGGTCAGCCTGCTATATATTACTTGGTAACTCAGCAGCAGAAATTCAAATTAAATAAATGTTACTCCATACCACAAAACCCTTTTCTCCTGGTGGCCCTGGATTTCCAGGATGTCCAACATCCCCCTAAAGAACAGAGAATTTTTATTTTTTAGCAAAGGATGGTCTTAATTTTCTCATCATGTTTTCTGTTCTGTTCAAGTCAAAGTTTACCTTTGCTCCTGGGTTGCCCTGAAGGCCCGGACGACCCGACTTCCCAGGGAGCCCTAGATATCCCTAAAAGAACAAATTCATTTATCTTAACATATTTGCACGGATGTTCTCCGCTCCAAAAACGATGCATTTATAAATATAAACAGTAGCCGTGTTGGTTGACGTGTCTTTGGTCCCAACCGAAGTATCTCAACGACCTCCGAGCGATTTGCTGTAAAATCCTGTGATTCCCAGAGGATGAATCATGCTAACGTTGGGGATCCATTAAACTTTCCCCTCACACCGCTACTTAGTTGAAATGTTTCTTTTTTAATGGGAAATGATCTCAAAGGGACTGAAGAAACATTCATGGCCTCCTCAGTAATAACGCCATAATGAGTTTATACTTTACTCTATGACTAAATGCCTCTAAACCGACATCTTCATCAGCCTCGGCTCTACGTTTTATTGGGTGTGATCGAATATTAACACACATTCAAAACAAAGTCGGTAAACATAGTAAACATTGGCAAAAAGCACAGCTGTGCTTCACAGAGCTGCTGGTTGCTGTTTCTTAATCGTGTACTTATTGGAGGATAATTTACAGCGGACAAAGATCCCAAGTTTGATCAAACACAGACCTTTGCTCCATTTTCACCGGGTGGCCCCGTGGCTCCAAAGTCTCCCTGGTAACCATCTGATCCCTTTAATAGACATCAACAGAAGTATACAGTAATTCAGCAAACACACTTATTATAGCTCTATGGCTGATAGATTGTATAGTTAACAAAGCATATAGACAATTTCATCTAATAAATGTATATTATGTAAAGTAAGACAATAATAATAGCACTGGACCCACGAGCCACAGCTAAACTTTCTCACCTTTCATATAAGTTCTTTACTAACCTTGTCACCCGGATCACCTTTGCAACCAGGAGCTCCAACATGGCCCATTTTACCCTGAAGATTTCACAGAGACAACGGCATGACATCAGCGCGCTGAAAAGACTCACCGCATACCGCGTATATTTCGTCTCACGAAGACTCACCTTTCGACCGTCAGTTCCATTCCCGCCAGCTACTCCCACCACACCCTGAGTATTCGAAAGTCACAGAAAACAGAAGAGTTAACGACAGAAAACAAACCATTGATGGCGTAGGACGTGGTGGGATGTAAAATATGTGCAAGGACACATGAAAACACTTATGTACCTTTGCTCCAACTGTTCCGATTTCACCCTGATGAGGTAATGAAAGTCCATCAATTCAGCAGAATTTCAATGAATTTCACAAGATGAATTGAAAATCGGGGGTATAAAGATGGCTCTCACCTTGTCACCTCTCAGACCAGTCTCTCCCTACATCAGAGCACAGAGGCACACGTTATTAGGAAGGACAGATTAGTTAACCAATGAATGTGAAGCACACAAGGTCATCAAGCAGCAAACCTTCGGACCAGGTTTTCCGATTGGACCTTCAATGCCGGGATCACCCTGTAAAATAATAAATCAATAACATCAGAAACAGAATCTCTGTTATAATAACAGTAATAATAATAATAATAGGAATGCTATCTTTGACATACCTGTTTGCCCGTCTCTCCTTTTCTCCCAGCAAAACCCCTGTCTCCCTTTGAGCCCTAAAAACAAGTAGAAAGGACAACAAAATATTTGGGACAAGCAGAGGTATAAATCATTTCCATATATTCCATTTATTTTTTTTATACTCACTTTCGGACCGTCGGGCCCCGGTTGCCCGGGCATCCCGGGTGTCTTCAAGCATTTTAGTTGGTAGCACTAAATGATCAAACGCCACAACAAAATCATGTCAACTGTAGTAAAACGTAAAAAGATTTTGCACAATTTCTACAAGATTAATGTATCCTTTTTTAATGTTCAATTAAAATAGCACATAATCATGTTTAATCCCTCCATACCTGTGCATAGGCTTGATGTTTCTGCAAAAAAAAAAGACTAAGTTAAAAGTGTCCTTTAGTGATACTGAAAATGAAATCTGAATTAGATTATCAGTATTTGAGGTAAGAAAGGAGGAAGATCACCATAATTTGTATGATGCGATGGATGGATGCGGTGTTTATTTCTGGCCTCCCGCTGACGATGTCCACAACCTTGTAGTCGTCACGGTACACTTCATGGAGCGGGCCGGCTATGTCCTTCATTCCCGGTTCATCGACGCTCCTGGACGCTGCCACTGAGAAAATTTGGATTCCCTTCTCCCGGGCCTTGTCCGCCATCTCCCTCATCCCTCCGCACGGCTCTGCCGTCACATACCCGTCAGTGATGACCACAGAGAAGAGGACGGGCTTGGTCCCGGAGTAGTGGTTGGTTAGTTGTTGAGTCATTCTTTGGAGGGCGCAGTCGGTGTGGGTGCCTTTGCCTTCATACACGATCCTGTTGAGGTTCCTGATGAAGGTCTCCTTGGTTGTGAACGGGCTGAAGACGTGCTGCGTCTCAGAGTAGTTCAGGCCTCCTATGGACCAGGACATCTGGACCTGGCCCTTGTACTGCTCGTCGACCAGCCTCTGGGCAAAGACCTTCGTGAACTCCATGACTGTTTTCACCAGGCTGCCAGGCGGGGCCTCGTGTAGGGCGATAGTCTCCGAGGTGTCCAGGGTGAAGAACACCTTGATGGGACAGTCGATTATCCCATCTGGAGGAGAGAACAAGAAAGAAGAAGAAAGTCTACTTATTTACCACTTATTGGAGAAGGCAAAATAACTTTAAATAAGGGCTTTTCAAGAGTTTTTTACACAAAGTCGATTTACCTAAAATGAAATCATCTGCTTACAGAAATCTTCTCCCAAATGTAAGACCATGGGAAAAGTATTTTTGGACGTCACACGATGGACCGGAATTTGTAATTCAACTGTATAATTATGTCACCAAAGTTTTAGCCAACACGAGGCAAGTGTAAACAGCTTCATAAAGCATTGAACGTTGGTAACAGAGCCTGGGAATTCATTTTATTTATTCTTCTGATTCTGTGTTCAACTTATTTAAGATACTCATATGTATTCACAATCAAAGTTTTTACTTGTCACCCCACGCCACATTTGCAAAACTTTTGGTGTCCCAATTCTCTAAATAGTAAAAAGAAAAACAAGAAAACAATATACGGAGGGTGATTTAAGGAGTCTCACAGCCGGAGGAATGAAGCTGTTTTGAGGTTTGATAGTTCAGCAGCTTCCAGATGGCAGCAGGGTGAAAGGTTTGTGGCCGGGGGGGGGAGGAGGGGGGGGGGTTGTAATGTTTACGGTCAGGATGCTTTCTGTTGTACATCTGTAAAAGTTAACAAGAACTTGGCACGAAAATTAGGTTCCTGTGAGAAATAGAGCCGTTTGTGACAGTTAATGGCCCATAAAAGTGTGTTCTGGCAACAACATAGTATTGCATAATCATATCAAAGGCATAAAATGGTCTTCAAATGAGATGAACACAGTTTTTGTGACAGCGTTTCGTCAGACTAAAGTAGCTATCCTGAACGGCCTGCTAGGTACTTTACAAATTATGTTTTTTTTTCACACTAAAAACATAAAGAGCTTATCTGAAGCTTTGTTGTAAATCAAGCAAGAAGAATATTACATCTCAAATATTTTGAAAACTGTTTAAGCTGTTATTAGGCATTCCAAGGGTGTTGAAGTGTTTGTAAAGCTGCTGTTTGGACACTTGACTCGCTCTTGTTCCACCAAATCAGGCACATACATAAATAGATCATTACAGCATCTTGTGTGTATTAAAAGCTGCTTTATTTCCCAGATCCAAGCCTACATTCATCATAGGGTTCTGTTTCAGCAGCTAAACACCAGACGAGAATGTAAACTTCCCTGCTGGTTCCAGCAGTTTTTGCTAATGATGAATATCATTATTTCAATTGACTGTAAATAATTCATAATAGTTTTAGCTATTTTTTAGACAAAAGGTTATGGTGTTACAGATTTATATGCTTCAATGGTGAAAGAAAATATATACTGTTACTCTTAATGTTGTAGTTTTAGGATGTTTCAGTATTTTTATTGAAGTAAAGGATCTGTATTTTCCTTCCACCACAGTTACTTAAGCACACCAACAGCAGAAGAATCCTTAATTGATCAGAGCTGATCAGAGCTGATCAGTTTGATTGCAGTTTGCAAAAGGAGCACTAAAAGAGGACAGATTAATAGTGACAGTTTGAGCAAATATGAACATAATAAATACTTCTATTACCCACTGTAGTTCCAAAAATATGTTGTTGCCAAAACAGGTAATTGAGGTAACATTGAGGTAACATGAGGGATGCACCGTATTTCTATTTTCAGGATAAGACATCATCATATTCTAGTTTAAATTAAACCAAAAGAACTCACTCATACAACCTGGGGGTATCGGCAGAAGTGGAGGCGGAGTCGGATCTGGGCTGTCACCTCGGCCGGGTACTGGCCTGGGTCCCCGAGGGACCAATCCTTGAGGGGCCGCAGCTTGGAGCGCGCACAGAATGATGAGCGCCGAAATCTCGAAAGCCATTTTTCCTGCAAAAAAATACAGGCTAGAGGGGAGAGGACGGTTGTTGAATGCTTTCTTTTCACTGCAACACTCCCTTAAAACGCAGGAAATAGCTGTCAAACAAGTGAGCGTTCGCAGAAGGCATCTCCACAGAGCTCAGGAGTGTTTATCGTTGTTTTAAACAATGTCTGTGAATGAGCACGCTGTGTTGAAAAGAAGGACAATATTTAAATCTGTGTTTGAAATGGAATTTATTTTGTTACATCCCACACGCCGAGGGGTTCTCAAACTGTTTCACGTCATGTATGACGCAACGTGAAAAAAATCCAGATAAGATTTTGTTTAAGGAGGGTCCACATTTAAGGAGGAGTTGTACAGTATTGCGGGGGCAGATTGGACAGCCGTTGGCCTTATGTGAGCATAACTTTGACTAAAAGCATTTCATAAATTACTAAAGAAAGAAAACACAGATTGAACTGTCGGTGTTTCTCAATCCTATCAAACTAAGATGACGATAGGAAAAGCTGAGCTGTTGCTTGAATGTAAGAACTGTACATATACGCATGTACTATTTTGAGGTGCTATTCATATTAGTATTATGAGTATTTCTTCTTTATTACAATACAGCAGGAAGTACGGCATTTTAAGTTTCAGCCCATTCATTTAACAGCTATTCAGGACCTTCACACATGTATATTTTACATTAAGCACTGATTAAATCGCCCAACACTAAAGTACAATTAGCTCTACTGGATCAGCTACTTCATTTTAATTATTTGATTGGTTAAGTGGACTGTGGCACAATCAGAATGTTTTTGGTGATAATATTTTGTAATCAAAGTACACTGTTTCACCCTGAAATGTAGTGTAGTACAAGTATAAAGTATCAAAAAATAGCCAAGTAAAGAACAAGTACCTTAACATTTGACTTAATTATGACCCCAGTCATTTGACGCTATAATCTCAAAAGATCAAACTCTGACCGTGGCCGTTCGGGAGGAACGCTATTTTTATTTTATTTATCAACTATGAAGTAAAGTAACCGAAGAATAACTGCTTCATATTTCGAACTGCTTGTTAAAAGTTAAAAAACCTAAGTGAACTCACCGCGACGCCTGGACGCACCAACCTGCTACCGAGCCACAACGACCTTTCGGGGAATGGAAGCAGTTACTAAAGAATGCAAACTGTGGATCGAGTCCCCGATCAGAGATCCCATCGCAGGCGACCGGGGCTCTTCAGCAAGACGCCCACTTTTAATCTCAATCGACGCGCGCGCGCACGCGCACGCGGTACGGAATTTGATTTGAGGGATGATGTTTACATAATCGTCTGGTGTGCGACGCCGCTGCTGCTGGAGCAGGCAGAGACACGACCCAATCTCCAATATTGGTATAACTCTGGACAATGAAGTAGCTTTAAATAAACACAAGGTGCTGTAACACTGTGTTTTATTTGCGCGGTTTGACAGAATAAAAGTGAGTCGCGGACGGACTCTCTCCACACAGCAGCTCTGCAGACACGTGCACGCCACTGCTGCATGTCCTTACATGGGAAGAGCTGCACGGGCTCCCAGTCTGTTTACACGCAGCAGCAGGGATGTCATGTTGGAATTAAAATGTTTTATATCCCAAAAGCATGAAATAAGGACTGCATTAATCAACCAGTCGATTCAAAGAAGATTGTTTGAGGGTTGCACCGTTTGTCTGATAAAACCAGCTATTAAAATACATCTCATCATTGTGCTGTCACAGTCCTGGTTTTTGTTTAGTAAATTTCCGGGGTTGTTTTTGTATTTCCCTACCTCTTGTGTTCCATACTCACTTTTGTTACTGCCAAGCTACGAGCAGTTATTGTATGTTCCCTATTTTGTGTTTTGCACGTTCCTCCCCTCGCTTTATTTGGACAGGACAAATGCTCTAGTTGTTAAATCACAGTGCATCATCCCCCTGTCTTCTTCTGGTATCTGGTCTCTGCACATTTTATGTCCTTACTATATATATATATATATATATATATATACATTAATAGGAAATTAAACTAAAAGCAACATTGTGATGCCTTCATCTTTGGTAATCGTCTGTAAAAGGCTGTTCTTGACCAAATACATTTTTCAATGTCTCCTGAAAACTCTGCAGATGGATGATCATAAATGACATCTAGCGAGGTCCATCTGACGTGCTGATGATTGAAATGTTGTTCTTTATTTAACTTTAAGCAAGTACAGATATGCTTTCCTGAAAATGTAAACTGAAAAGTATATTGTGAGATAGCAGGAGCAAGGTAGCGGTGCGCTTGGAGAGATGGGCGTTCAGCGAAAGAGGAGAATAGAACCGACCCATCAGCCATTTGCTGCACATTTGGTTTCCTCTTTGAAGATCTCTGCCAGCACTAAAAGAGAGGCCTCGTGTGTAGGGAGACATCTTCCCTTTAAAAAGCAAAACAAAAAAAATGAAAACAGCAAGCAGGATTGCTGACTAAAGAGCCCTGTCAAATGTGGAAATAATAGCATAGCTGATCCAGATTTTGTTGCATGCAATTGTAAACCCACAGTGTTTACAAGGATTGGACATTTAGGTTATGTGCCCCTAGTTTGAAGGATGTATTCTAATCAAGACGCACTCTGTTCCCTGCTAACAGTGTGACGATCAGCAGGAATGCAGAAGAGCACCAGGCGGTCTGTTTGTCGACATTCAAAGGCATCCTGCTCAGGAAGTCCCTCATCAGTGGCCCCGTTAGGGAAATGCATGTGGTGCTGCTATTGACCTGCTCACAGAGCGCCGCTGCTGTTTATAGAGAACTCATGTGTGTTTGTGTCTGTGTGTGTGTGTGTGTGTCTGTGTAGGATGGGGGAGCATCTGAAGAAATGCTGAGGTAGCAAATGAGAGATTATTAAGAAAGATGCAGGCAATCCGAGGTTTTTTCTCCCCGGTGACTCTCTCTTTTTTCAGGCCGGCTGCATACAGATTATTTAAAGGTAAAGAAGCTGTGAATCTTATACATCTTATACGTAAAGTCCTTAAATATTCATTTCACAAATGAAGGCTGATTCATTTTGTTAGAATATAGTTAAATTGTTAGTTGTGGAAGCCATATATGTTTAAATGATGAAAAGTGGTGCTTCACCTCTTTTAACTTTAATGTCAATACCGCCACTAGGGAGATTAATGTAAGTTTGTATCGACAAAGGAATTGCTGTTTTTTTATAATATATAAAACTGCCCATCAAACCACAGTGCAAACATATTACAAGTAAAATTACAATTTAATAGATGCAATATACATGATTGAGAAAATATATATCGCAGCACTGTTACTTTTTGATGAAGCCTAAACTGTATATTTATTCTAAACAAAATGTATGGGTGAGACGTGTTGTCTCTACTCTTGTAGTTTGAATTGTATTATTGCAACAGTACATTAAAGTATCAACGTTAAACAAGCATACTAATAGTTTCCTGTGTCCATAGCTGTGAATCAGTGTGCACATTGACTGACTGACACTTGAGTGTAAATTCAAATCTTTGCTTTTAGTTAAAGTAGCTAGAGAGAGAGAGAGAGAACAGTTCATCAATGAGCCACCAGGGGGAGAACACAGGCTACAAAAACAGGTTACTGAGAATCATTTCTATTACTGATCTTACTGATCTTTTTTTGACAAGAGGGGTACAGAATGTGTTTCATCTTTTCAATTGGTTCCCCGCTGGTAAAAGTCTAGTTCTCGTAAACAGGTGATTTATTGAGCAATGGCTTGTTGTTGGTTGGTTGACGTCTCACTCCAAGAATGTTGTGGGTGGGAATTTCCTCGGTACTTCCTGTTTGGAGTTTCACCCGTGTGTGTGTAGGTTTCCTCTAATATCAATGCAGATGCCCTGGAGTAGGGCTCTACATCAGGCCTGTCTTTTCTGTGACAATTAACCCAAAAGATTCTGCCTCAGGCTTCAGTCATTCTGGACTCAGGACAGGTGTCAGTCTCTGTATGAAAAAGGATGGGTTTAAAAGGGTAAAGAACCTAACTCTAACACACTGTCTTACGTTTCTCCAAATATTATCACTGATCCGAGCCTCTTTAAAACAACTGTCACTTCATCAATCCTCGACAATTATTATGTATAAGTAGCAGAGAGTGAATGCCCGTCTGATAACACACACACACACACACACACACACACACACATATATATATATATATATATATATATATATATATATATATATATATTAAAAAGTCTTCAAATAGCCCAGTAGCCGTATTCAATTTGCCCAGTCAATGGGCAAGGTTCAATACTGTGTGAAGTCTGCAAAAAATGGTTTTAGGGTCAATTTTCTGCAGATGAAAGCAGTGCTTATAGAACAGTTTTTTTTATACTATTACCACAAGAAATCTTTTTATGAATTTCACTCAGGCTTTGCAAATGGCCTCAATTATTTGCCTCAACTGAGATGTTAGGATTATTAAAAGCTTTAACATTTGACAGAAATCTGATTGATGAGTTTGATGAATCACTTTTTCTCAATAAAACATACAATATACAAACCAAAAAGGAATTTGCTTAGTTTGAATTTAGTCTCATTTCATGTTTAAATAATATTTAGTATCGACATGAAAATGTATTGCACAACTTGAATTGTTTAGTGAATGATGTCCGTTAGAAAGAAATTGCCTTAAAACAAAATAAAATAGAAGAATAGGAAGTTATTTGCATGAAGAAGATATTATATCATCATGTCAAATGGAGTGCAGTTGAATATAAACACTGCTGAAGATGTACTCCATAAAAATATTCCTGTGCATTTGGTTGTTTATTTTAGTTTAGTTACAAAGCTATGTTAGCGTGCGTGTTTGGAGAGACGAGGTGTGAAGAGAACTGAGGCAAACGGAATCACAATGAACTCCCTGCAACCTCCCAGCTCTTTGCAAGCTGAATCTATCCAGCAGCCTCCCACCCATTGATATCAGCACTTCATGGCTTAAATAATTCAGCAGAAAAATCATGGCCCTCTACCTGACTCTCTGTAGATACTCTACTCCTGGCATTTGATTATAATGAGCAACAGCAGCTGCAAAATCACCGATCCACCAGGAAATGTGCGGATTATAAAGAAGGATCAATAATGCAGGTAGTGCATATCATGACTATTCTTTGTTTTCCCATCAATACATTAATGAAATTCTCTGCTAAACAAGTAAATATGTTTAAATTGTGGTGTACTGCTGCTTTGCATAGAAACCCACAGGAACAAGTTGCATGACATAAAAGCTTCTCATTCATATTAGATGTATTCTTAGGCTGAAGTTAGTTTCTATCTAATGAGCAAAGTGTTTCTGAGGCGGAGCTCCTGAAAAACATTTCCTACTGTGACCATCTTTGGGCTTTTGGATTTTTTTATGTATCTTGCTAGTATCTAAATGAGACTCTTCCCTGCATAGCATCACACTTGTCAGCCTGTTGAAGTCGTAATGATGGAACAAGAACTACTACAAAGCTGAAAATATACTTTTGTTTGTGAATTACTTTAGGGAATTGTTCACTGCTCAATCTTGAGTTTATTTGTTTTTGCCCTTCTATACATTTTCCAGCTTACATACTGCAACTGTATCTATGATTCTATTTTTCTATTTTTTATTTGTTGGTGGTCAACGTGAAATTTTTGACCAGTGCTATGTAACACAAACAGATTCAGGTTATGGTAATGAGCATCTAAGCTCAGAAGCTCTCTCATGGAGGATTTTTTGCAAAGCTCAGAATCGGACAATGATACACAGCCTATATACCTAGCAAATATTATTTACCCCAAATATAAAAAATAATAAATTTCCAACCAATTGTGCAAATCAAACCACTTTGACTTTTATTCAATGCACATAAGAACATCAGAGATGCTTTTTGAAACAAACAAGAACACATGGTGTTAATCCAGTTGAGATGAGTCTTTTCCACCTCCTCCAACTGTCGCCTAGTTCATAAATCGTTCACCTCCATGTGAGATAAGGCCTCTAACGGACTCCTCAGACCGTCGTGACTCTCATGACCAGCTCTCGTGCGCCGCTGCTCGGTTGTCCGCGGACCTCTGCCTGCCTGAGGTGACTGAGGAGGTGGAGGAGGCTGTAGGGACAGTGCTGGTCCTGCACCTCGCTGCCGCTGCCGGGGTCCACATTTGCTGCCATTTCCTCCGCGGCAGCCGCCGCCGCCGCCACCGCCACCGCGGTCGTGGAGGTGGAGCCGTCGGCCGCGGAGGCCACCGCCATCAGCGAGGAGGTGGAGGTGGAGGCGCCTACGCCAGTCTGATAACCCGGGCTGGGCTGAGGCAGAGTCCTGTCCACAGGGGCGTTCTTCAGGTCTTCACTGTCCATGGACTTACAGTAGTTCAGGACCTTCCACTGCTGGTTGACGGCCTGCCAGCGGTGGAATATACGAAACACGGAGGGCCCCTCGTGGACAATCAGTGCTGTGGAGATCAGAGCATCGATCAGACGATGGTACTGCCTGGCAGCGGGGTCTTTGTCGCCACAAAGTGAAACATATCTCTGCCGCAGTAGATTCACTTCAAAGTAGCAGTACAAAACAGCTAATCTTTAAAGTACTGCAGCATAACCTGAGATATGATTTGTTTGAGGAATTCTAGACAGACACAACTTAGGACACAGCAATCCTCACCACTTTGGGATTTATGTAAGGAGAAATGACGCATCTGCTCTCTGGGGTTGTTCAATACAATCTTATCACAGTTTAAAATTGCTTATTGATTTATGTTCATTGCACTCTGTATCTGGGAAATTGAAATTATTGTGCAACAAGAGCTCTTTGGACCCTGACATTTTACTGCTTTTATTCCACTATAAAGTGTGTGAAGGGAAATACTGTAAAAACGGGATGTTTTGCTGAGCTGATTACCTTCTGTGCAATCATCTCCACTTAAGCCTGCATTCAAAACTGTATGATAGAATGTCGTCCTTTGATGTAAGAAGTTATGTTTTCTGCTGTAGCAGTCTGCTAAAACAGTTAATTATTTCTAACCTTTTCCATTTTTTTTGGATAGAATCCTGTCTCTCCTCTTCAGCTGTGTGGATAAGTGAAAGTGAGGTGTTTGTGTCTGCTTGGTGACAAGTTAATCTCTTTAAAGTGCAGAGTTAATGAATCCACAGTCAATCTTCTCCACCAAACCGGAGACGATCGATCTCCTCTTTCTCTTATCCTGCTGTCTATTGCAGCAGTAAAGAGTGTTCTTTTAGACGCAGAGTACGGCGTTTCATTCAATGGCCAAAGCAGGGAAAAATAATCAAGAGGAAGACAGCAGGCTGAAGGTGAACGTGACTAGTTTGAATCTGGACACAAATCCAGAAGATGGTTACATTACATTATGTTTGCTTTTCCTGTTGAATATAATATCATTCACAGTCTTAAAGTTCGCAGGAAGTTCGAAATGTTCTAAACAAGCAGTAGACCAATGTGAAATCTTGCACCTCACCGATGCAGACGATGTCCATGAAGCCGTACATGCCGTAGCAGATCTGGAATAGCAGATCTTGCCTCTGCCAGCGGGCCGACGGGCTGAAGGACGACCACACCAGCCAGGAGATACTGGCCATGAGGAACAGGGAGCCCAGGACGGCGGCTGCTATCTGCACTTTCTCTATCACCGTCAAGGAGATGGCTTGCCACTGCAGGAAGACAAAGACCGCAGTCAATTTCTCTTTTTAACTCCACTGAGTATGTGGGAAGCGCTGAGGACAAAGACAGGAACAAATACATTGAAAGCAAGTGCCAACAAGAGAAAGATACAAACAATGAGTACTGATTGAAATGCATTCGTTAAAAGTTTCGTGCTATAGGATTATACGGGCTGACTAGTCCTCAAAAAGGGAATACTGCCATACGCCATTAATACAGACAGTGGGACATGTATGGAAATCAAATGAATTATTGAGATTGGAGATTTGTTTAGTAAATGTCCTTTGACAGAAGACCCATCATACGACCAAAGTCTAAAGTGAGAAGTTGTTTCTGCTCATATTTCTGTGTTAGACATCAAAAGGAAACCAAACCTTGTTGAATTAAAAACATGTCCTTTCAACTTTTGTTGAATTCCACGGTTTATGATCAGAAAAAGAGAGATTCATTCCTGGGAATGTTGCTTTGTCCCAAAGAAATGTTGATATTAAAACTGGAAGGAACTCTGCATGAGTCCCAGTGAAGAAGGGTCAGGAGCTCATAAACCCAAAGAATCTTGGTTGTCTGTATTTCTTTAGGACTGTTATGATGTACTGTAATATTTTCAACCTTGATTCTGGATCCAGCTCTTTTGCTTTGAAATGCCTGCAGTGCTGCCCTTTACACCCACAGCTCACCTGGAGCGGGTTCTTGGTGCTGATGGCGATGACCTGGTATTTGTAGTAGCAGAGCTCACATGCCCAGGAGCCTCTCTCGCTGATCCATTTGATGAGGCAGGGATGGTGGGTGCAGCGTACCGACCCGTTGCACCGACATGGGCTCAGGAGCTCCCCCTATAGGAGAGAACTAATCAATGCCAGAACCCCACGACAAGAATTTTGGCTCAACATGAACCTGCCTGTGCAACACTGTGAAGTAAGCGACCCAAGCAGTGCTTTGTGATTCAGGGTAAATATCTCCCCTCCCCCCCCCCCCCCCCCCCCCCCGAAGCAATCATCACTTGCCTGGTAATCCTTTGTTTACTCCCTGTATTTACTGTGTGCCGCTAACCTTTTAACATGCAGTACACTGCAGGTTAAACTGCAGAAATACATTGTTTTTGAAGTTCTTTGTGCTAGCCTATTGATTTTTTTGAAAGCGTGGCATGCTCAATCAGGCAAGCAAGCATGCACACACACACGCGCGCACTCAGTCACATTACAGCAGGACAGGTGTGAAATGAAAGCTTTGCCCCACGGCCACAGCGAGTAGACAGGCAACATACTTGAATCCTTGTACTTGAAAAGTGCAGAATTATTCACAGAAGGTTTTATCAATGAGAAAAACAACCAAGCTATAAAAACACTGCCGTAAATGTACACTGCTCTTAAATGAAATGTTGCTGTCACCTAAACATAAATATTCTTTTGAAGTTGTAGAATGAATAACAAACAAAATCATTTTCACCTTTACTCTTTCTTGCCCCACTTTCTGCTTTCAGTGCGTCCTCCTCTGACTACACATGAGCTTTCTTTAAGTATGAAAATCCTGTGTCTTAATTAACTATTAAGATAAAATGTGGTTACGCTCAAGGCTGCAGTTGCTTAGATCTCAAAGAGAAAAACAGACATTCACTGAAGCACCCCAGAAGAGTAAAAATCTGTTTTTGAGAAGCCTTTGATCCGGACAATATCATCAATTCACTCCCGAAAAGGTGGTCAGACTTGAGAACTCCAAACCCATCAGCTAAGATAATACGAAAGCACTAAATTTGCTATCAGGCTTTCACTTAACAGCAATATGTGCTCAGCCAAAACGAGTCATTACTCTCAAGTCGTATCCTGAGGATGTGAGATTTATAATCTTTAACCGTGGGCCACGAGCTCACATGAATATATTGTCATATTGGATTTAGACGATGACCCAAAAGATGCAGGCCCGCCAGCTTTTTTAGGTCCTGACCTGTAAAGCACTTTGGATCCATAAAAACCGGACCTTCTTGTGTAGACGTGTTGATCTTAGTTGGACTGAACAAAAAACACGTAGTGAATGAAAGAATAAATTAGCCAAACACCTCTGCTGTGAGAGCGCTCCCCTGCTCTCTGAGCTGCGCCATTCAATTCGAAAGCCACAGATTTGTTAATTCAATATGAAATATGGCCCAGTACCCGTCTACCATCAATACAGCACAGAGATTGAAGGAAGAAATCCAAAAGAAAAGTTTCCAAATGATCTCTCCGAGGCATTAACGGGCTGACATGTCTGACAGACGGAGCGGCACCCTGCTCGAGGAGAAGGGAGGAAAAATTAGGGAGCTAGAGGAGAAAAGGCCCATCTACAGATGGCCGGGGTGGGAGTGTGTTGGCAGGAGCCCGAGAACACTTCTGCCGTGTCCAGTGGGACTCAGACCGCTCACTGTGACTGCCCCGACTGCAGCCAAGAGCTGAAACCTATACCGCTCCATTACAACGGAGGCTGGAGGGAGCAGAGGAGACGGATAACAAATGTGACATTACAGCCCATACATACAGAAAGGGACAACCGAATGTCCTTTTGTTGATCAAACGTCAATGGGCATTCAAAATAATAACAATAGAAAAACGTATTAATAATCTGATTGATGTGATGGCATTGACCCTGTTTATTCCCTTTCTCTGAGCCGCATGTTCCTAAAAACACCTCAGTGCACCTTATTTTCTCATAAAATTGGATTCACTTCCAATATTGGGACATGAAACTAAATTGGTTTGCTATTAACATTTCTTTAAGGTCTGGATTCAATGCAAGTTGACTCTATTAACTCTACAGCAGGTCGAGGGGAAATTGTGGTGTAATAAACTGGCTTCACATTCGGTACACAAGCATGAACTTTGTTCAGACTGCAGCCTGCAATACTGCAGTTATTTGAAAAGCTGCTTCATAGGCTAATTTTAACCATAGTCAGTTAGTTAGAGGGTAAAGAATTATCACAAAAAGAATAATTAATATTCACCTGTCATTCACCTGACTTATAAAACAACGACTGCATGTTGTTAATTTTACAGCCAACTAATGGTTAAAAGTAATAAAATTAAAGTAAGGCCAAAATATGTTGCCTGCTGGCTTGTTTATACCCCATTTTCAACAACTGGAAGAGGAGTTTTTCCATGTTCATGTGATGGAGTACAGAGGCATTACGCCTCTGTACTGTGGGGCCATTAAGACAGAATTATGCTAAAAATGACCCCTTAAGGCTTTGAAGTGTTTCTCAGACAAGCACACTGTGCAAGTATATTATCTTTGTTATGATATAGGAAGAGATAACCGATTTTTTTCTTCTAAGCAGCAGGGACCCACATACACATATTTTTAACATTGGACCCAAAGGGCACTTCAATGTAATAACGCATAACAATTCCAGTTTATTCTCCACACTGATATATTTCATTACTTTATCTTGTAAATCCCTTTTGAAATGGCATTTTTATATGCTTGTGCACTATATGACTTCTACTTTGACATCGCTGTGATCTGAAAATAGAGCTAAGATAATGCTTATTTCCTGAGAGACAAGGTCAGGATCAAGTCTGAAAACACATGCTTGAATAAAGCAAGTGCACGAGGTGAGCCGGTGCCCGTATAGCTTGTCGCTAACCTTCAATAGGGAATATGTCTCATGTAAATTATAATACATGAACAACTTTGGAGTCTATGATAAAAGATGCAAGCCTTTGTGACATTGGCTCAGATGTTTATTACAAGGTGTATGATGGTGAATGTTTTTTTTAACTCCATCAGAAGGAGTCTGGCTTAAATGATCGTTGAAAGAGTTACTGGTCTTTGTAATCATTCCTCCACCGCTTCATTGTGTGAGTGTACTGGGGGTGATGCTTCAACTGGATATGACCCAAAGTTTTGCCAGTATTGTGCGTGTTAAGTATTGTATTCATCAAAATTGAGAAATTAAACGTTCCTGGCTTTTTTTTAAAAACAGAGGGACTTGGATTGTTAATCGCAGAGGGCACCTCA
This sequence comes from Pungitius pungitius, assembly GCF_949316345.1. Taxonomy (NCBI): domain Eukaryota; kingdom Metazoa; phylum Chordata; class Actinopteri; order Perciformes; family Gasterosteidae; genus Pungitius; species Pungitius pungitius. Next base: position 8,323,552 of record NC_084909.1, on the reverse strand, counting down.
AAGAAAATGACAGAAATTTGATTAGATAGACTTATTAGATGGTTTTATGTGATATTAAATCAGCGTACAATCATTTTTCAAAAGGTTGCCTCTGTCAGACACTCAAGGCCGTTTCTAGTGCGGTGCTTGAGGAAAGCAATGTCTTTCGCTCCATTCTTTACTCTGTCTTGAGTATCTCAGCCTTGGGGATGGAAATGTTTTCGAGGTGGATTTTCAGATCGGATACTGGCTGCCTCTGTCTATGTGACAACCTGGAGGCTATGGAAGAGCAGAGGATAACTAATGTGTCCACTGCCTGCATCACACAGTGGCCCACACAGACAGACAACTCATCTCTCTTTTCCAAATGGAGAGTCCGTGCTCTTTGTTCCCATTTATACCTCATGCAGATCCAGATCTGGATTTCACCCAAACCAACAGCGGAGATGGCAAGACAGGGACGGCCGGCGATGGATATGAACTTGCATGACGAAAAGATGGCATGGAATCAAATGCTATTGACCGGCTGCAGCGTCTCAAGGGATAATCAAGGAGCTGAGTCGGACGAGGCCATGGGAAACTCTGCAAATTGGGAAAGTGGTGCTCTGTATTCACTGCAGTGTGCTGACTATCTGGAGTTCAAAAATGACAAGGGTGAGGCCTTGTCTTTTAATCTCACAAGCAGACCCCATGTCAATGATAATTAACACGCCTGTGCTCAGGGGTTGAGGGATGCTCAGTATCGCTGTGGGAGTCACTATCTGATGAAACATTGATATTTTATATTGGCCATTCACAGCGCAATGGCCATGAAATGATACAGTTCAACCGGAAGCTTGAGTAAAGGAAAAGCATGAGCACGGACTGACGGGTAATAACTCATGTTCTACACCTCAGTTTTCACACGTTACGCTTTTTGCAACCTCCTGACCTCCATTACTGATTGGCGAGGTGTGACATATTTGTCGATGTGGCTTCAAAGGCTCAGTCAAACACTGTAACTAATGTGTCAGCAAATTGCTGAGAGCGTGCTTGTCTGGTCTAGTTTGATATTATTTATTGTAGCACACCTGATTGATGGAGTGTGACGTTATCATCAATATGGCCCCAAAGATGGAGGCATGTGGTATGAAGGCTTTTGCCTTCGGTTCTGTGGCCATTCTTCTTCCTTTCTTTTTTTGTTGCTGTTTCCAGAGTGTGTGTGTGTGAACAGCAGAGTGAGAGGAATTATTTGATTTTTTTATGCATGAAATGGGTCGATGTGATTTCACAGTTGTTGCTGAATCTCTGTGTATGTGTCGACTTGTCAACCATGGGGCCAAGGTCTAACTACCCATATCGCTGCTATCGTTGCTGTTTCAAGTCGCGCAAAAGGATGAGTGCAGGATGCAGGTCACAGGCCAGAGGGTTGCTTATTAAGAGGTAGGGAGCAGGTTTTGTCACTGGGAAAAAATGTTGGATCAGTGATTTCTCATGTAGAGACTTTTTTGGATCTAAATGGTGAAACACCTGATCTGGTCTTCTGTTATCATACTCCTTGGAGAGCTAGTTGACACCAGCAGATTCCATTTCAGATTTCAGACAGAAGTAATGTAAAAAATAGTTTTATGGATCAGATCCACATATAAACATATGTCACCGCTGAACACATATAAATAAATTGACTTACGTATTCTGGTCCCTGGAAGCAGATCCTGCACAAGGGTGTCCTGAAACCACTTTCCGTGTAGCTGGTGAGGGAGAATCTCTCCTCCAGTTTGCCCTTCGAGCAGTCATCGGAGGAGCTGCTGCAGCCGCGCAGGGCCGCCGACAGCTCCGCAGCGTCAACCCAGCACGACCGCTCTCCGGCCGACGTGCCCGTGGCCCCCGCCGCAGTCGGAGCAACCCGGTCCCCCGCGTGCTGATGGCTCCGCGCTAACGTGTTGTTGTTGTCGGGGACGACGACGCACGTTTCGCGGCTGTCCGTGCCTTGGACGCTCATGGGGGTCGGCGGGGGCAGCGGTGTCGGTGGCCCGAGAAGGAGCAGCCTCAGGTCACCGAGCAGGACGCAGCAGCGGCTCTTCAGCATGCCCGGGCCGCGCAGCATGAGGCTGTGTCCGGCCACAAACTCACAGCACCATGCGGAGGTCAACGCTTTCTCATGTGTCGTTGAATGCGCCGTGCGGGTTGCGATTTTCCAGCGTTTGTTGGGTTTGCAAGAAGCCGTTTTAGTTTGCTGTGTTGATATAGGTATGTTCTAATTGAAAGTCGCTTATTGTCTTGATACGATGATAGAAAACCAAAAGGCAAATAAATCCCATCGATGCAAACAAGTGTCTGAAGCCATTAAGTTAAAAAAAAAAAATGAAACCGCTAAAAATAAAAAAAGGAAAGCCACATGTTAGATTGAGAGGAATATGCATTCAAGTAATAAAGCTATGGCTTGTTCACTCTGCTAATTGTCAGCCTGCTCTGTTCAACATAAACTATCTAGGCTTCACCCTCCAGATTCACGAGTGCACAGCGCATCAAATCTGCCTTTGATACAATGGACTGATGGAGACTAACAACACGTCAGCCCTCATTCTTTGCAATTCAAACAGGCTCTCACAACAACATCGAGACACTCTTTGTAAACCATCAGAGCTCAGATTACTGTCGACGTATTCGGCTTTCACAGCAAATCAAGTCAATTGACGGCGTGCCACGAAGCAAAATCGGTCTTACCTGAAGGACCACCCAAAATTGCTATACGACTCACAGTTTCAGGATGTTTTTTTCTTCTTCGCGTAAATCTCCTGCTAGGCTGCAGGTCGTTGACAAGTCTGCGTGAAGCTTACATCCCAAATTACCGAATTCCCATGTTCCATGCGTAGAAATCCCTCCGTTAAAATCCAACACGATGGTCGGACTGTCCTGTTCTGGGTGAAAGCATCCGTAGCCCCCAATTCTACCGTGATCATTGGCTGCTGAATCGCTGCTGCAGCTGCAGCTTCAGCACCATGATTCCTGGGACAGCTCCCAGACGCTACACGTCACCACCGCGCAGTGATGCAAGCAGCCAGCTCACATTCAACTGAGACGAATGCACAAAGAAATGGTCAAATTAGCACCCATCGTTGTAGAGTGAGGCATTTAGTAGAAGGTGATGAATATATGAATATATTTTGTTTTTATAGAAGTTGACGTTTACTGCCTTTCATCAGAAAAACAGAGAGCAGAAAATTTAAGTTGAACCAAAATTATTCATAAAGTCACAGTTCACAGTTCAAAACAATGATAAAAATGATAAACATCCATTGAAAAGGCCAAAGGCAGTGGAGTATAGTATCGACAAAAATCATAAATCCAATAATTGAGCGAAGGCCAAATGTGCTTGGTTCATTTTCAGCATTGATGAATGATGCTGACGTGAGAGACTTTTGCAAAAGTCTCTGTCTTGGAGTCAAGTAAGATGCTTGTAGCCATTGGATTAATATTTAATAGATTACCAAGAGTCCTGCTGGTTTTGAATATGCTAAAGTTCACAGCAATTAAGGAAGACATTTTCACATCCATTGGAACCACATAACTCCAAATATATAAGTAAACATGCTGGTTATTTTTTCTTATAACAAATACCTTCACAGGATAACTACATATTATCGACACGACAAAATAGAATATCAACGTATTAACCACCACCTTTTATTGTGACAGGTCTGTCTATGCGATCTCTCTTCAACCCAAAACGCCTTATCCACGTGCCTGCTTGTTGTTCTACGTCACTTCCTGCGCGGCAAATATTTGAAAAGCTATCAAATGTTCGACTTATGTTAGCTTAAAATTTTCATTTTCACCCGACTTCTTCCGGGTTGTCCATGTCGTCTTTTTACCACACTATTGTGTTTATTTAAGCCACTGTCGACATTATGTTGACTAGTGTTGCTAGGTAACTAACGTTAGGCGTTACCGTCACCGAAGCCGTGCTAACCATGCTAACCATATTAGCAGCTAAGCTTACCTTTAGCGAGGGCAGCCGCACTAATACAAGTTTGAGACATTTATAAATAACAGTGGTACTAGTGCTGATAGTCCAGATGGGTCCACACGGCTCGCATGTACGTGGGTAACTAACGTTAAAGCTAGATGTCTTGGCTTGCGAGGACTATGACTGATACTCCTCCCGAAGTTGTGTAACGTTAAGTAGCATTAGTTTAAGCAAAGTTGATCATCATGTCAAATCAACTGACAGCAGAGCAGCAACGAAAGATTGAGGAAAACAGGCAGAGGGCTTTGCAGAGAAGAGCTCAAAGACTTGGAAATACCAGCAGCATCAATACGAACACGCCAGTGAGCATCAGCCGCACTTCTGTGCAGGTACAGCCCTCGGATCATGCCGCCCATCACCGACACCCAGGAGCACTCGGCTCAGCGTTGGCACCAGAACGGGTTGTTCAACCCTTCAAAAGGGATCTTACGAGCTTCAATAACTATAATCAAGGCCAAAAGTATAAGCAGCTCAATGCCAACCAAATCAAACAAGGTCCTCTCCATAACTCCGCTTCCACAAGACAGGTGAGATTTGTGCTGTATTATTTAATCATTTGATGTTTTGAGGACAGAAAGCGTTATGGTGATTCCTAATTCCTTGCTTCGTCCTTCCTTGTAGATACAAGTCATTGACCCGCTTCCTCAGGCGCAAAGTCAACATGTGAGCAGTCCCGTCTATCCTGTTGGTGGAAGCTTTGGTGCAAAGCCGGCTCATCCCGAACCTAACGTCACCGCCGGCGGCTCTGGTGGTGCGGTGGATTCCTTCTACAAGCAAACCAGTAAACCAAACCACAGGTCCGTGGCACAGCTCCCCTCCAATTCATCCACTTCAAATGCTGCTAAAAAGCCTGCCATCGCCGTAAGAGGAAAATGTTTACCCCACACGGAGGGCCGCTTCAGGGTAGAGGTGGGCTACCACTTAGGGTTGATTGCTGTTTTCAAATCCATCGCCTCAAAGAACTATGGTAAGTACCTGCTATGCTGTTTCACTGCCACACACAACACAACACAAGTGTGTCAACACATAATATTCAAGATGGACACAACGACAATAACTGTCAACATTTATTTTCTCCTGCTTGGTTTCCATACTGTATATCCTTATACCAAAGTAAATAAACAATGGAATTAAAACACCACCATGTAAAAAACCACCATTGTTTTTTCAGTGCTGACTTTTTGTACCGTGCAGCAGATAAATAAAACCCAACCTGAGGGCTCGATTGCGTCCTCGCACATAATCTGGACTACCAGCACTCACTGACTGAACTCACAGCTGTACAAAGCTAAATGCATTCAACTTCCATTATAAACCATATCACACTAGTGTTTATGTAGCTTGTATCTGGTTATGTGTGTCCGTCTGAATGTCAGCACTGTCTTTTGAATAATGAAGTATTCTGTTCTTCCTTAGAACCTGCCACAAAGATTTGGAGCTTCAGTCTGGAGGACTATCAACAGCTAAGTACGAACATCTGAGAAATATTGATGGGAACATGCACTTCTAATTTATTCCTCACTGAAGTAGGCTAAATCAAATGTATTTGTTGCAGTGGAAGAAGCGGCTGCTATACCCTCCGTGTCCCTGAGGCCTTTGGAGGGAACGGAATCAGTGGATGTGGCCGAGGCCACCTGCCGAGCTCGCGACGGCGCAGCGCTGGGCGCTCTGCTGAAGCTGTGCAGCGGCTGGCAGAAACCTGGAGCCACTCTGCATGGCACGTGCGTCATGGTGTCTCCGGCGCGGTTTGAGGTTGACGTCGGTTACCACGCCGACGTCGTCGCGGCATTCAAGCAGATGCCGACCAAGAGCTACGGTAACAGTGAAATTATGCTCATCGGTTTCATCTTCCGGTCTTCTTTGCCATCTCTGATCATGTTGTGTTTGCATTTGACAGCTTTTGACGCGCAGCATTGGGTCATTTTTATGTTGCAGACATGAAAACCAGAAAGTGGAGCTTCTCACTGGGGGATTACAAGAGACTCTGTGAGTGACAACGTTATTTAGCAATGCTCATCTCCGTGGTCCTGTTTGTGTCGGTTCCACTTGCCACCTCGTGTGACCGCGTTGTGCCCCGCACCCAGTGGATCTCCTCAGCGGGATAGCAGCAGTGGAGGTGGAGCCTCTGCCCAAGGCAGTAGTCCAGGCATTCTCTGCCAGGTTTGACGGGACTGAAGCCAGGTCTTTAGATGTCCCTGAGGCCGACCTCTCCGCCATCGACCCCTCGCTCACCTGCAGCCTCATGCCCTTCCAGAGGGACGGAGTCAAGTAGGTGTCTTCGCAAAGCCTTTTTGGGATCTTCTGCACTGAGTGTCCAATAATTCTATGCCATCTGTAATTGGCTAAATTGTGTGAAAATAAGGACACAGTTGTCATAATAAGGGAGGATTTTGGAACAGTGTGACCACCCTCTGTCCGGCTGCTGCTTTTAATTTTAGCGTTTTTGTGTCCTTGCAGTTTTGCGGTGTCCAAACAAGGCCGCCTCCTCCTGGCTGATGACATGGGCCTGGGAAAGACTGTGCAGGCCATCTGTATCGCAGCCTACTACAGGAGTGAGTGGCCCTTGCTAGTGGTGGCTCCCTCCTCTGTGCGATTCACATGGGCCGAGGTAAAAGAGTGGTGTTTTTTTGCAGTGGGTGTTTTAAAGTGTTAGTTTTTTTCCTTTCTTAACATTTAATTGTGCCAATATCGCTCTAAATCAAGGAGGCAGACGGCCTCTTTAGTATATTCTTCTTCTCTCCTTGGATGCGCTACATTATCATGCATCTTTCTGCTTGGAGCTCGTCTGCATTTCAGGAATGTTAATACAAAGGGCTGCTTGTATTGTATTTGATACTTATACCCCAGTAGGGGAGATGGCAGTATTACATTAATTTCTGGCTCTACAGTTTTCCTTTGTTGAATCCTTTTGTTTTCATCTGACATTGCTGAAACTTTAAATATTTTCACACACAATATTCAGTATGGCTTTTTTGAAAAATGTCCTTATTTTAAAATACATTTTTACAGAAGAGCTAGACTGGTCTTTGACTACAAGGCCATTATGACGGCCCCCCGCACTCGGCCTCATTTAAATGTCAGCCTCTTTGTTCTATATCACCACTTTCTAATTTCATATTGGGTGTCCCTTTTCTCATATTGTCGTCTCATTTTCGGCAGCATCTATTGTCTGCATTACCGGGCTTCACTAGCGGCACATTTTCAGAGGAGCTTTACTTGGCTTTCTGTCTATTGACACAACGAGACAGTCTGCTCTCTAAATAGATTTCTTGGCTCAAGCACAGTCTTCAAATCAAAACTTGGAATCGCCGAGGAGGGTTTAGTCACAGGATGTCGACCTATTAAAGTTACTATGTCCGCCTTTTTTTTTTTTTATCTGCACTGTTCTTTTTGTGCATTTGGCCAAATCTACTGCAGAACACGGAAGCTATAATTTGTGAGGTTAAGTCCAGTTGACAGGCGAATGGGGAGCAAGTAAGAGGACTGTCAGAAACACTTGGACTGCAGGGGACATTTTTCTTTACTACATGATGGGTTATTTCTAAAAGGGAACGCTGTCACAGCAGTTGAAATGAATTGTTTGCAATTAGTCATGTTAAATCGTGCTGTCGGTAACACAATTGTAATTGGCTGTCTCCGTAGTGCTCATTGCTCATTTCAGAGTCTCGACTGCGTACGGCCTGAGAGTCCTTCCTTCTGCTTCTCTGACATGACTAATTATCTGTGCCCGAAGGCCTTCAGGCGCTGGCTCCCCTCCCTGAGTCCTGACAGCATCAACGTGGTGGTGAAGGCCAAAGACGACCTGCGGTCCGGTTTGGTCAACATCATCAGCTACGACCTGCTGAGCAGGATGGACAAGCTGCAGCTGGGACATCGCTTCAATGTTCTCATCATGGTTTGTTTCTAATTCAGTTATTCGTTATTGATGTGTTTTTATTTTCTGTATTCTTTTCCCTGAGAGCAACTTCTGTCTATTTTAAGCAAAATGTATGATATTGTTGTTCTGTGCAGGACGAGTGTCACTTTCTGAAGAACATGAAGACTGCTCGTTGTAAAGCAGCTTTGCCGTTGCTGAAGGTGCGTATTCTTCTCCTCTCTTTCATTCAATGTTTTAGTTTGATTGTTAATTATCTTAACATTCACCCAATTTCCCATCTTTTTACTCGTTACTACACAAATGTTCAAAGCAGCGCATCGAAGAATAACAAATTCGGTCTGTTCAAAGAAGGAGATTTGCATTTGGTATCAGGTTGTAACCTTGCTTCATCCACCATAGAAAAGGTTATTTTACATTCAGGTTCATTAAGATTCTTCAATTGAGACGCAGATTTACATAAAATTGGCGGTCAAACCCACCTCGGGCCAGTTAACCAGTTTAATGGGAAACCAGATCTGGGATTTCTTACATCGGACAAAGACCATGTTTTTGCCTCAACCAGCAGTATTTGTGCCATTAAAGCAAAATGTTTAGGAAGAATCTTCACTCAAAGTGAACAAGGATCACTGCACCACCATTCAAAACCTTTTCCACGCAAAGGACTTTTTTATTATTATTATTATTTTTAATTTATTCAAACACTACATGCATCTATTAATTTCCCCTACAACACATGTCTTCTTTTAATTATACATTGGGATCCCTAAAATTAAAGTGTATTTTTCCCTGTGACGACACATTAGAGATGTGTATTTACCTGTAAGATGGATCCACAAACATAACCTTGCAGCATTTGGCTCCCAGTCGGGTTTCTGACTCCCTCGGCACTAATCTGATCAGAGTTGTTTTCTCCATCCTCAGGCTGCGAAGAGAGTGATTCTTCTGTCCGGGACCCCTGCCATGTCCAGACCCTCCGAGCTCTACACCCAGATCCTGGCGGTCAGGCCTACACTCTTCCCTCGCTTCCATGAGTTTGGGATGCGCTACTGCGGCGCCACACAGGTAGATGAACACACCTCAGAGGGTATGGAGGGCTTTTGGTGTGGGAATTGGGATTATTTATTCATCCACTTTACCTGCCTCACATACATGCAGCTACATATGTGAAAATGAGTGACCTCTGCAATTATGAAATTAGTACATTTAAACTGCTCTTAAGATCTCTGCAGATTCTTCTGTGGTTTTTCTTTGTCTCCACTCCACTTGTCGTTTGTTGCTCTGCTCTTTCCACTTAATCTCCTAATTAATTTGGGTGGTTTCAAGTAGGGGACAGCCTTTGAGATTTAAAGGCCAATGACAACCCTTATTTAGATGTGATGACTAACTTTGAAGTTTGTAAAGATTTTCTCTCCTTATTAAATGTCTGTTTTTGTCAAACATCCAGTTGAGCATTGATTCCTCCGTGTGAAGTCTTTCAGTTAGTTGCTTGATTGAGTGCTTCAAAACAAATATTTATTTATGTTTTAAAAAGAGCAATGACATTAGACACTTGCAGTTGAGGTTTTCCATTCAAATCAACCTCCACATCTTTGTCTCCATTCTTCCTTCCTATCACCCTCTATTCCTCTTCCTAATTCCCCGGCTCCTCTCTAGTCGACCTGGGGGTGGGACTACTCCGGCTCCTCTAACCTCGGCGAGTTGAGGCTGTTGCTCGACGAGTGTCTGATGATACGCCGCCTCAAGTCCGACGTTCTGTCCCAGCTTCCCGCTAAACAACGCAAGGTTGTCACGGTGACCATAGATGGTGTCAACACCCGCATTAAAGCAGCTCTGTCAGCTGCTGCCAAGCGGTTGGCCGATGGACACCGAAATGTAAGTTACCATCCGAAAGTCACTGACTCTGAAAGAATTCTGTCTCTATGTAATGCAAAAGCAATCAATCAAATCAAAAGGAAAGCACTGTTAAGTACAATGGGGTTATGTAACTTCAGCCCTCTACACACACACACACACACACACACACACACACACACACACACACACACACACACACAAGGAGTCTTTTCAGTCCAAAAAACACCCAAGTGCTTTTAATCTGACTTGGAATAGTTGAATAGTCTTATTTTCCATTAATGAGAGTGAGCGTAGCGGCATTGTTCATTTTGAGTAATGTCCGTCTTATCAAATCCTCAATCAGAATCCTCGGTCTGTTCTTATCTTGTGTTATTCCATATCTCCCTCTTTTAGAAAAAAGAAGAGAAACAAGCCCTCCTCGTCTTTTATAACCACACAGCGGAAGCCAAGCTGCAGGCCATTATGTAAGTACAACGGCGCTCTAATAGCCAGAGATCAGTAAGTCAATTCAGCTCAGATGATATGAGCCCCGAGATTAAAATGTAAGACGAATCCAAACCTTTGTGTCGGGGCCATAGTGCGTGTTCTGGATTTGAGATCTCTTTGAAGAGTTGTAATGAATCCATATGGGAACTGAATAGTTGTGTGACATAGTTCAGAGCTGCGGTGTTTCTGCCTCTGCCAGGGAGTACGTCACAGACATGCTGGAGTGTGGGCGGGAGAAGTTTCTCGTGTTCGCCCATCATAAGCTGGTCCTGGATCATATCGCCACCGAATTGCTAAAAAAGGTTAGTTTCGATAACCTTTTTTTCCAACCAGACTCTTAAGTCCACACTCGATAATAGCTGCAGGGAAGTGTGGGCACCAGCAGATAAGCTTAATGCTACTACAACTTGTATCATCAATCAGTGTTGAATACTTTTTTTGTATTTGCATTGGTCAGCCAACCTAAACCAATCCAACCCCTTTTTTAAAATTCCTCCCCCAGAACGTCACCCACATCCGCATTGACGGGTCCACTCCGTCAGCGGAGCGGCAGCAGCTGTGTGAGAAGTTCCAGTTCTCGACCAAGACCTGTGTGGCTGTGCTGTCCATCACCGCGGCTAACATGGGTCTCACCCTGCATGCCGCTGACCTGGTCATCTTCGCTGAGCTGTTCTGGAACCCCGGGGTAAGAAGTGGAAAGTAGGAAATACCGTATGTCGGAAATGTTTTATTTTGTAGTATTTTCCTTTTGGACTCTGTTTCGGCTGCAATGTCTTTCACTGTAGCATGAAGCCAAATAAGTTTGACTTTTGAATAAGATTAGCAGGATTTTTCTGTTTCTGTAGTCTGTTTTACCTATTTATATTTATTTTTCTCAATGTAAGTCTATAATAGCGCGTTTCCACCGAGCTGTACGGTGTGGATTTTTGGTACTTTTCTCAGTGGAGACACAAATAAAAGGGTACCGACCCGACCCGTACCGTACCGCTCGGTGGAAACGCACCATAAGGTAACTTTTTTGTTTTTTGTTTTTTTGCCCAATTATATAACGTACCCGAAAGTTGGAATAACGGGTCATATGACTTTCACAGTCCAGTGTAGTTTTGGGCTTTGATTCATATTATATATTAATAGCTGCAGGGAAGTGTGGGCACATATTATAGTACAAGTGACAGGATGATCATACAGTTCTATTGACATTTTTCCTCAAGCAGACCATTTGTCAAATAAATGCTTTTTTCCCCTGCAGATTCTCGTTCAGGCAGAGGATAGGGTGCACCGTATTGGACAAACCAGCAATGTGAACATTCACTACCTGGTTGCCAAGGGAACCGCAGACGATCACCTGTGGTATGTATCAATCAGATGGCAGAATGATCCAATTAAAACGATAATTGCACAGCATTTCAAAGTAATTGTCCTGCCCATTTCCCTGGTCTTCCACTAAGGGAACAGCAGAGGGTCTAGTCCATTAATCTGGTTTCTCTGTTATTGTAAAAAAAACAGTGAATTAAGTTGTATCTGCTCTATTATAACAATTTATCCCTTTATGGATCCAGGCCTATGATCCAGGAGAAAATGAATATCTTGGAGCAGGTGGGCCTGTCTGAATCCAACCTCTCAGACAAAGCTGTGACCGCCAGCTTCCACTCGAGGGTAAGCTTCTGCACCCGTGTAGAAATAGATGTGTTGGCCTGTTGGGTTTTCAGAAAGCATTCACCCGGAGCGCACAGAGCAAGCTAGATCCAAAGTGGTGTCTGCAGATTGAGTGATAAACCTGATGGATTGCATTGTCTCAGGACACAAACCAGAGGGGCATCATGGAGATGTTCCAGAGGTCTTTCACTGCAGGCGAAGATGAAATGGACGAAGACTTCTTACTGGAGGCTGCAAACGACTGGGAGGACACGCCGCCCCAAAACAACTCTCGGAGTTAGTTGACAAATGATGTTAACATGACTCGGTTTTTAGCGCCGCATCATGACTGATGTGAACATTCTTTCATTTGTTTTGTGAAAGTTAACAAATGTATCTGTGACATTGAAGAGATGTAAAACAATAATCTAACATACCTGTTAGACATTGTACATTTGCTTTACGCTAAGAGAAATTAAATAAATGACTAAATGAAGTTTTTTTTTGATCCACCTATATGTTGAGCCATAATGAATGTTCAGTTCAAACATTCAACATTCAGCCAAACACTAAGCAATTATTTAATCATGTAGAAGTTAAAATTGATAACTTTATTGTAGGCAATTGGAGAACGATCGAACAGTTTGGATTACGCTAAATACTTCTCTGAGTTACTCTGTGTGATCCTTAGTTGTAAAGCTTACAGCTGCTGTGTCAAGCCAGAAATGTCCATAAACTGTAAGTGACAGTCAGCGCTATTTAAAAGGACCTGAGTCTGCAAATACTCCCTATAACTGGCTATTGATCCTCCACATGCATGTCTACGAAACGCGTGTCTTGTCGATTTCCTGATTCATGGAGAGATGGATTGTTCCCCTAATGTTACAGAATAGGCCCACAATACAAAAGAAAACTACCGCACTAAGCCTGCAGATTCAGTTTGCGTGTTGTCACTTCCTGCTGCCGGGGGGCTGCGCTGATCCGCGTTAGCGGTTTCACCTGTAAGGTAAAGAGGAGAGTTAGCACAAATCTTCAACAAATAAAACTATTAACTATTATTGTAGACTTTTGGAAATGGAATCCTGAGCAAGAATTTCACATTTGAATTGAAATTTTTCTCAATGCAGCTGGTGAAGATTTACTTTACTGTCTAGATAAAGCGACTATAAAAGAAGTTTCATCTCCATTCCAGCTGATGTTAAGTGACATTATGCAGACCAATGGCCTCATTCTTCAATGAATGAAATGAGATACCTCTCCCCACTCTTGCAATCTATCTGAATTGTGGGACAAGAGAAGTATCTACTTGGTTGTCAGTCTCACTTCCCAGGATGAAATGCAGTCATTGCTGTGTGTTAATTGAATATATTGACCCTTTGAAATCTGCAGCTAACACACAGAAGCACCCAGATACAATTTTAGCATCAAAAAGAGGAAATATAGCATTCGTGTTTCCCATCAAATGTTTAACATAATAAGGGTCGACAGAGCCGACTGTTGCAGTATCAGTGGTAACCTGGGAAGTGTTACCAAACTCAAAGATGAATATTGAAACAAGTGAATCATGTTACCGATCCAATAAATGATAAATTACGTTATATTATCTGTTATGTGTTCAAAGGCATATAAACTGTGTGGCTCTGTGAGCCTTTGGGCAGGAAGAGGCCTTTCTGTGTCAACTCAGAAGGCTTTAATGATCTAGCCCTTTAATCGGGATAGCTAATGCGTTACATACTCATTACCAACCTTGGGGACAGTTAGCAGACATTTCTTCAGTTGAACATCTTGAGTTTCTTCTGTCTTCATTTGCAGAATCGTCTTGCTCTTTTTCTGTAAGGAACAGATCTTTAGTCTCAGCTTTTCCCTATTTGTCTTTTAAACCGTAAGAAACTTGAAATAATGTTTATAGCAGGAATAAACATCACGACAAAAGTGTTATTTATTTGGAACCAGATGGTGTGCCTGATGGGAATGACTGTCACACACATCATATGATTACCCAAACTGGATGTGTCAGTCTCTCCATCACCGGCGAGCTCCGCGCAGATGTCACCAAAGATAAAACGGATCTTTTCCTCTGCGTGCTGCTCATCGGAGGAGCCGTGCACGGCGTTGTGGAGGATGTCGGAGGCAAAGCGGGCTCTCAGGGAGTTTGGGGATACTGTCTTGGCTTGATCAGGGTCTGAAGGGCCCATAGCGGCCCTCCACTCCTCCACTGCATTTTCCTTGGTCAGTATGAGCATCATACAGGGGCCGCTGAAACAAAACAGGCATCATTATTTACAGGGAAAGCAGGAACATGCATTTAGAAGGTGAAGCTCAGGTTTCATCGCTGACACGTAGGTCTGATGAAGCGATGGCAGGCTGCTTTATATGTCTCGCTAAATGTAGCTTTGAGCTCTGCTTTGAATCCCCTCATTTTCAGCAAGAACCTGCTTTAGAGTGAAATATACTGTGTGGTGTTAAGTTGCTCCTTTAATACATTGTAGGATACAAAGTGGACCCTTAGCTAAATGTGACAAACATTTGAAATATTACACAAAAGGTGAGGATACAAAACTACAGTTATTTAGAGTAAAGCCGAGGCGATCTTGAAGAAGAGTGACTATAAAGGTAGTTTCTCAGGCTTTAGTGCTCAGCTGCAAACATCTCTCTGCTCATTGTGTCCGAGCAGTTGTGTAACAACCAAGCAAAGGGACTAATTGGAGCGGAAGATTACTCCAAAATCCAGATCTGCAGTGGAACGAAGGATGAAATTGAGATGGACTTCCCTAGCCACTTTGATTTTAAGCAGCTGAGATTACTATTAAAATAACTTGTGATACTTTCGGGGGAAACAGTGTGCTTTTCTCACTTTAGCCTCCTCCTTTGGCCGCGTTCAGGTGAGTTCTTACCGACACATGAATTCCACCAGTTGGCCGAAGAAAGGCTTCTCTTTGTGCTCTTTGTAAAACTGCTCGGCCATCTCCCTCGACAGCACCATCTCCTTCAGCTGCTTTACGGAGAAACCGCTGCCTCTGATCTCCTCCAGAATATTTTCTGTTACAGGGGAAAAAGATGACAGCAGTTTTATTATGTGAATGCTTGTGCACATCCAAAAGTACAAGTACGTTTTGATAATGTACAAAATGACCAGGAGAGAACCTCGGTGCTGATTCATGGCATCGGGTTTGATCACTGCCAGTGTGCGCTGTTCAGGGAAGAAGAAGTTGATCTCTCGTTTTGCCTCTATGTGACTTTCGCTGCCATGCAGCTGGTTGATTGGCTCGTTCACCACAGCAAACTGGGCCCTTAGACTGGGATGAGGGTTACAGAAGTCAGGCGGGTACCATCAATATCTAATAAACTGGTTCAATCTACTTGCCCAAAGTCAGGTTCCACTTACCCTATACAGTACGGTAAAATTTATTTGGAATTATCAAGTAAGAACAAATGTCAATCGTTATGCTAAATCTTGAAAATAAGGTAATAAACCTGGAGTTCCACTCATCATATAATGCACTGCAACTAAACTCAGGTTTCCTTTTTCCATTGTGTGAATAGAGGCGGCACATGTCACTCACCATTCAGGACTCTGCTCTCTGGCTTTATTAACATCAGTGGGACCAAGGATGTTCTTCCAGTGATGGACAGCCCCCCTTTTGGCCAGAACCAACGCCAACACTGGTCCACTGGGAAAACACACAGGTGAATTTGCATCTGCAGTAACACACTACTCTGTAGATCTGATTTGCGCGTGTATTAAGTTACCTGGTCATGCTTTGAAGCAATGCAGGGAAGAAATCTTCCTCAACATGTTGGAAGTAAAATTGTTTGACCTGGTCCTCTGTCAACATCACCTCTCTTTTGAGGGCCACGGTGAAGCCCGACCTGTGGATTTGAGCCAAGATCTCCTCTGTGGAACAATAATACATTATAAATATACTTTAATTTGACAGTTTATTAGGTACCGCTAGCTAATATGGTCTAATGAAACAGCCCAGCAATCAATCCAACCTTCAATAAAGTTAAACTGTTTTGTCAGTTTCTGTTTCAGCAGTGTTCATTGACTTAATTATATAATTATTATTATATAGCATTTGTTTTAGCTAGATGTACATGTGGAATGAATGATATTTAAATATGTTTAAATATAGATGGGCAAATTCCAGTTTGAAAGACGATACATTCTGCATTGATCAATTACATAAAATACCTGGAGCTACAACTTTGTCGTGCAAAACCTCTGTTGTGGGAATCACAAAGCATTCCCACCATGTCAGTATGAACCACCCGTGTGTGTGTGTGTGTGTGTATTTGCGGCCGCACACGCGTGTACTTGTGCTTATATGGCACAGGCCCCACCTCTGTTATCTCTGGCAACGTCAGGCCGGATGAGAGCCAGTGTCCTCTCCACACGCTCTTCCTCCCCATCCTGCTCCGTCACTGAGGTCGTCCTGAAGTTTGGGAAAAAGAAGGCCAGCTCCCTGCTGGCCCGGTCCGCGTCCTCACTACCATGCACTGCGTTGAACAGCGTCTGTGTGCCGTATTGTGCCCGCAAGCTGCAGGGAAGCCAGGGGGGGAGAGAAAGGAGAGGAGAGCAGATGGTTGCTCAGCTGGTGCTCGGCTAGAGAGAGGCATTATGTTTGGGTGTGTCTGAAGGAGCAGGCGAGAATGTGCTGTTTGTTTGCTTTCACAGACTTAAGCCTGAGATTGTCTCACACTGTCGCAATCAGCAGTGCATGAATAAATGCTATACTTTAAAATGCTTTCTTTGTATCCAATTTGATGTATTTATGAATATTTGATGATCATTTTTTGTGTAATTTCCAGTAACCAACCTTTGTGGTTTATCTCTCCTAGCCTCCTCTATGTCCGTTGGGCCAATCAACTCCCGCCATGCTGGCACAACACTAGGCGAGCCCTCGACCTGAGAGAGCACCAGAACATGGGACGGTCCGCTGGACATAAACTGCACCAAGTCTTCAAAGCCAGCCTGAAACCACCATCACATACACGCATACACACAGACGGGTTAACAAACACATAAAGAAGTCTTGAACCAGACCTTACATTTTCATGGTGAGTAAGAGGGAGGAAAATTTGTATGAATATATTTTCTAAAAAGGCAGTTTCAATACTGTATGTATAGTATTATGTTGTTTCAACAACAACAAATTTTCCGTATTTCTGAGTCTTGAATCATTTAGTCGCATCACAAACAGCCAGATAAGCAAAAATAAAAGCTGCTCACACAGCAGATCTATTTTAAGCCCTGTGCTTGGAAGTGTGAAGTATTGCAAACTAATTGAAAGGATTTTTCCACCGGTTGTGACTCTTCCACTAGGATGTTGATTGAATTTAAATGGACTGATATTAACCAATTCATTGTTTGATTAATATGACACCATCTGCTGTAAGATCAAAATGTATGTGTGTGTATGTTTGTGTGTGCGATGTGCCTTTTTGCTACTATTCTGATCTGCTCTCACGTTACCTCTTCTGCTCTGTGTCGGTAAAAATCTTGAGCCTCAACCTCAGTCAGGGTGCGTTCCTCGTGGGCCAGGATCTCAAACCCAGCATCTTGAATCTAGCCAGGGGAGTAATGTCAGGTAAATTAACTAATGTCAGCGGGAAGGCTTGAGACAATCATATCTTCTCAGGTTGTGAGCAGTGTTAGTCTCTGGGTACCTTCATAATGATCTCATTTGCTTTGCCGTGAGCAACAGCATCTGGTTTGATGATGGCAACTGTGTAGGATTTACTGGCGGGAACTAGAGGAGACAAGAACAGCTTGAGTCTAGATCAGTAAAGCCGCTCAAGTGCTGAATCATGATGAGGCTGCTAAACACGATGATGATAATCACGTTAATAACATTAACAGCAATTAAAACGACCAATTCTTTTTGATAGTTTGTAGTAGTACCAATTAGGCTTTCGTCATTTTCTGACTGCTGCGGTGACTCCTCCTCGTCCTTCTTCTCATCATCCATCAGACCATCATCTTTAACCTAAAGAGAAGCAGTAAATGCTCACATTTGAAACCCAGAATCAGAGAATGTTTTGAGTTTCTGATCAGAAATTACTTAAAAGTTACTAAATATTGGAGCATACAATGCTTCAACAATTGTCTAAATAGTAATTGATTCATTTCTGTCTACAGTCAAATTAAATCTGCACAAGAAGAGAAAAGAGGAGGAAAAGCATCAAATCAGATCAACAATGGTGAGCTTAAATGACCAGTAGGCTTTTTGTTCAAGGAAACCTTTTTGACTTGTCAACGTCACACAAGTGGTTTTCCTGCTATCACAAGTCAAGATGTCTCCTGTGCAAAAGGACTATTGTTTCAGCCCTCAAACCGAATGTGTGTGTATCTCACTGCCCACCCTCTTACGTTCACGACCTCTCTCCAGGACCGACTTCTCGTTGGCCAGTTCCTCCACAATCATCCTCTGTAGGAGAGGAGCATTGGCCCCTCGCAGCACAGCCACCATCTCCCCGCCCTGTTCATTCGACACAAAGACATTTGAGACGCCGGGACAAACAGATATGCGTTGACAACATCAGGCCCATGTAGGTAAGATGCAAAACTATGGAATGAGTCTGAACAACTAACAATTGGAGTTCAGGCAGAAGAATGAGCATAATTCTAATTAATAAAGGAAACGGGTAATACAAATGAAATAATGGGCAGCATATTGCATCACCACTGGAAACCAGCACTCTATCCACAACCCTATGTCTTGGCCTAGATTATTACACCGTATACAGTAAAATAAGTCTTATACAAGACAGAATAGTACACATTGTGTACAATATTAGTAGACAAGCATTGTATACAAAGGACAAAAACAGCATGAAAACACACATCTACTGCACAATAACGCAAACACGTACTGTATATATTAACACACATCTCACCCCATAGAAGAGGAAGGTGGGCTCACATTTCCCTCGATACCTCTCCAGGGCGTTGATGCTGTCTGCCTCGGCCTACACCAGCAGCAAGAACACACACACAGAGACAAGTCAACGGCCGCTCCCTCACACGTTGTGTCTAGAAATTAATTTGTTCACGTTTTAAATTTACTTGGTGCTCACCGTGGCAAAATGTAACAGATCATCACTCAGTTCGTTCTTTATTTTGCGCAAGAGACTGACCACAGCTCGACAGGGACCACACCACTGCTGGTACACATCTACAACTGGAACAGAGACAGTGGGAGGACTGGTGTGAGCATTCGACCTGCAGTTATCGCGATGAACACAGGGGGGCAGCAACATACAATAAATGACACTCACAACGACGGCGCTCATTTTACACGACACTATTGAACAGATTGTGACGATTAGTATTCACCTTTGACGGCACATAACGCGTCTGAAGTGCTTACCTGTTAAACCTTTGGTCGCAAGCATCTCCTCCCACTGCTCTTGGTTTGTGACCGAGGCCTGCACAAGAAAAGCTCAATTAATATTAGAGCTTTAAGTTAGTTAACTTTTAAAAAAAACATGGAGGGCTGATGTCAACATTACACACGCCGTGTTGTGTTTGTCCGACCTGGAGAGTCGCCTCTTTCTTCTTGCCCGCCATTCGACTACTTAAATGTAACGTTAAATATCTAAAAGATCCATGGAGCCGTGTTCCAGAGGAGAGTTAACGTGCCGAGTCTGCCGCTCGCGCTTGTTTGAGAAGTCGGTTGCTAAGCAACGGCGCCTTCCGCCGTAGCCATCCCTCTATTTATATTTATATAGCATTTAACATTTACATTTACATTTAACATTTATTATTTAACAACTTTGTGTTACTGCCAAACATTGTACTTGTAAAAGTTGTTTGCATGTATTTACATGATTTTGTCTCTAAATGTTTGAAAAAGTGACATGTGAATATTGTCCTGCTTTTTTTATTCATGTACGAAAACTGCACAGGATTTTAGAACGTGCAAGATTTTACAAACGGCGCCCCTTGATGAAGTTTGATGAGGGTAACGCCACTCCGACAGTCAAAATGAACTCTAGGTGGGAGCCAGTACTCTTCTTCTAGTCCCTTTTACTTACCCTAGTAACCGGAAACAAGGTCTTATCTCGGATTAATTAATTGTTTAAAATAATAGATCCCTATAGTTAGTAATACTACGTCTGATATCAGCACTTACAATATAAAGTATGCAAAGTTATATGTAACGTCATGTGTTCCCTCACATATGAACAATAAACCAGACTGCACCTCCCTCTTCACTTGAGCTCGATTCACTATTGTTGTTGTTCTTGTATATATTAACATTTATATTATCTTGTTGTTAATTGTTTGAACTCTCTCCCGCTTTTTTGTTTTTTATATTTTACTTGTAAATTTGTATATAGTATATCGTGTATAAGAAACCATATGTACACTATGTGGAGAATAAGCAAAAAACAGAGTCAAATTCCATGTTTGCTTATGCATACATGACCAATAAAGCTGATTCGAATTCTGAATGCAGGGAACTTAAATACAACCAAATGTTGAAGTTCATAATTAGAAGTATTGGATCTCACTCATACTAAGGACTGAAGATGTCACTCATTGATGGTGACATATCTTTTATTCGGCATTCCCCTAAACTAATAAGAGCGCAGATTCTGGAACAGTCCCCCCCCCCATAGAAAGAGCCTTGCATTCTTCCTTTTAGTTATACTTTTTCTAGTAAAGTACTATTACGTTATTCTCACTCCTAATAGTTTCCGTTGCTAAAATTGCTGTAGTAGGTAATGGCATCAGGGGTTTTACAGTAAGTTTTTAGATACTTTTTTTCTAAAAACACAATGTAAGATTACCATTTCCTCACTTGGAGCTATCCTGACACCTCACAGAGGTTTCCCTTTAAACTGTAACGTTTTAATTAATAGTCAAATACGACCATTCTCTCACATGCTTCCCTCTTGAATTTCAATGAGCTGCTTGCACTTAAACGGTTCAGCCTGACCACCTTCCCCCGTTCAAAGTGCCCAGAAAACCAAGTCCAACAATTAGGGTGGTATTGTAAAAGGACAAATCACAGTGCATTGCCACAGTGAGCTGGAAAGAGCGTCATAAAACGAGACACTCAAAAATAAATTGCAGGGCCCTTTATGCTATTGTAAAAAGCCACGCTGTTTGTTTTGCTCGTATGGCATGTTTCTATTAGTGAGCCCGCGTCTCGCTCTGAGCTCATTATACAGCCAGATGGGAACTACAATTTGCTCACCTCCATCATGGCAGCTGTGACAAGGTCCTTGCCCTCAGAAATAAAGATTCAGACAGAGCACAAATATTCCGGTCTGGGTTTTTGTTCTACTTTTCATCAGAGAGATTCGAGGAAGTGATTGCTTTTGTTCTATCGAGTCAATAATAAAACATTCATTTGATGCCTTTGTCCCATGCGGCCAATTCAAATCTTGGCCTTTGTGTTGTCGAACGTCATCAGTAGTGACTGCTCCTGAGTGTTTGCGGTTGACTGTGCGCTATACAGCTCCGGCAAACTGAAATGCGACTGCTCCGTCCCAGGGGACAGCAGCGGCAGATGACTGTTGGAGAGTCCTGAAATGAGATGCACCAATCTCATTCCAAGGGGTGGAGCTGCATCACTCATTTCTGTAAGTCAGCATGTCACATGTTCAGACAAGGGATGGCTGTATGCTCTTCAAATTTGAGTAATTTAGGTGGGTGGTGCGTTATTGTAATTCTATATTATTATATCATGTGAATGCATCAACAGAACAAATGTTTTTTAGTCTTATTATGACAATGTAGTCCATATCATTTAGGTCCTTCGTGCAGTTACAAGGTAAAAAAACCCTGTTAGATTATGCCTAAAACATTTCTCTCTAGCAACATCCACGAAGCCGTCTAAATCCAACAGCACTTCGCTACTGACCCTCGACGGAATTCAGAGAACATGAATCTGCAGGATGTCGAGGCTTCGCCACGGTCCATTTGGTTTGGGAGGCCGTTGCTTGGAGCAGGTTAACATGCTAATGTAAAAGGTTTCCGTGTTTCAGTGCAGGTCCCTCCCCAGGCTACAGACCTCCGGGGCCCCTTTGTGGCGTTGAAGAAACCACTCTGGCGGATAAGCGTTAATCTCTCGTCGTCAGTGAGGAAAAACACAGAGGATTTCAGGCTACGACAGTTCTGAAGATTAAACCCCATTAGCACATCTTACACACACAGAAGTCATATTTAAGTCCAATTATCAGAACTCCATCTGCTGTGTTTATTTTTGGGAGAAGCCTAATTTTACCGTCTTCAAAACATTAGCCCTAAGGACTTTGGTCTAATTGTGCAGAGAGAAATCTTGTTGCACTCCCTGTTGGTCTGTAGCTTCCTGCCTTTAAGGATTTGTTCAAAACAAACTAAATATCTGTTTTTCTTTCTTTCAAAGATACAGTAATTTACAAATAGAGAATGGCATGGCAGAGATAAACAAATATCTTCTTCATTGCTGAATCTGCCAATAGTGTCTTTTAAGAATTTGTATAACCAAATAACCAAAAGGCAACGTCTTCAAAGTCCCCAAGTTTCCAATATCCTTGTGTTTTTGATTCCCAAGAGGGCACTGTTGCCTCACCACTGCTCCCCATCTCACTCCTCCCAAGATTGCTTCATAGCAAAAAAAAAACTGCTTTCAAAATGCTGGTTGCTTATCAGCTCTTGCAGGCCGAAAAACGTATCGCGTGTGCAATACAGCAATTGAATAGAGAATAGCTTAATTGTTGATGACGATATAAAAAACCAAATTCCCATTTTCTTTTACCTTTAGAACAACCATGAACGCATGAGACTACACACACATGAAATATACCGTTTGAGAGATCTTTTTTTTTCTCTTTTTGCTGCACAAATCGATAATCTATACAGAGTGAAGGGGAAACAGTGGGAGCCAAAGGGTGAGCGTAGACTGGCAGTTCGTCAGTCTCAACATGCAGACAGACAGCGGCGGTGATTGACTGTCAGTGCGTGGAAACAGGAGCAAGCTTTCCTCACTTCTCCCTGACAGGCGGCTCCACCAGTGACAGAGGAAGCCAGTATGGAGGAAGTCATCTGCATCTAAATAAAGACCCCCAATGGCTTTGTCAGAGTCCATTAAGCAAATTGCCACGTTTTATAGATGCATCCAGTATCTTTTTTTTCACCACCATTGTTACAAATTGGCCTGAAGCAAAAAAGAGGGGCTTTTGTTGGTCTTTCCTAAAAAGGGGGAAACATGCATTGAGACATGAGAAAAGATTCCACTGAAACATTATTTTGAGATAAATCATGAGTGATTTGTGGATTGTCGGATGTCAGGTGCGCTCTGAAAGAACATTTCCTGAGGCTAAACTTGTTTTCATAAAAAATGTGGAAATTCACCATTTGTTTTTGTCTATGGTTTGTTAGTGGTCACAAGCACGAGAACTGCAGTGGATTCATCTGAGGCAGCTAATCTTTGGTACTTCTCCTCTCAATCAAAGTGCTGGTTTGTTTCTGTGACTCGGTGGCATTGTTAGAGGCAGGACTCCGTTATCTGTCACAGCTGAACCAGCTCTGGGTTAATAGTCTCCTTTTACAGCTCTGCTGCCTGCAGAGATTTGCAGCTCACTTCTTCCATGTACAGTTTTGATTGGATTGACAAGCAGATATTCTAACCTGATAACTATCAGTTATGGTTCATATTTTCTTTCTGTGAAATATATTTCAGCAATCTATTTGTAAAAGTCCTCAACATAAATACACCATTTGTAGAAGAGTGGTTATTCCTGCCGACTTGTGGTTAAGTTTAAAGCTAACTAACAACGTGTTTGATACTTGAGAACTTCCCTTTGCTCTCCTCACCTCTGAAGCCGTCATCCGCACCATGAAAACAGAAATGAAAACGCTATCAGGACCCCCAGCAGAATGGCTGGCCCGCTATCTGAGATGTGCCCTCAATACTGATGATTCAAAGTGATACCTTGTCCTGGTTGGAGAAAAAAAACGCCCCAGGGTAGCAGCGGTGGAAGAGAGAAGAAGAAATAAGAAGTCTAATCAGACCTATTAAGTGGATTACGAGTTATCTGTTGCAAAGCGTGTAATTGGTTTTGTGTTATCGTTGTAGCGTCCGATAGGTGCTAATTGAAAAGCCTTGTTTATTAGTGGGTAGACAGTATTCGGAGGGTGAGCTTGTGGTTTAAAGGTTGTGTTTCGGAAAACCTCCCAAAGGATTATAGATACTTGCAGCTCTTTGAGACGTATTCCCCTGTCAGCCTTACTTGCTGGTTCAAACTAACTCTGCGTGCTATAATTGTGAGAATATAATCAACGTCGAGTACGGATTTTATTTATAGTGTCATGCTTTTCAGCATTTTCTAACTGCTCTGCAGGGCTCTCGGTACTACGAAAACAATCTCGTGTGATGGCCTCTGTGAGTCATGAGGCAAAACAAGCACTGCAGTCCTGCAATCTATTTATGGGGCTTTTGGGGAAATCTATACAGACAAGCATTGTCTCAGAACTGCTCATTTCATTACTTGCAATTGTTCTGTCTGTAACTTG
Source organism: Pungitius pungitius (assembly GCF_949316345.1). Lineage (NCBI taxonomy): Eukaryota > Metazoa > Chordata > Actinopteri > Perciformes > Gasterosteidae > Pungitius > Pungitius pungitius. Next base: position 8,299,201 of record NC_084909.1, on the reverse strand, counting down.
AAAGGTTTCCTGAAGATCCAAGTGTTTAGAAAACAGCAGTGAGTGCATGGACACGCTGGCTGGTTCTTTGCGTCGAGGCGTAGGTGGCAGCAGCTGATTTACAACTGCCGGTCCTCTTTGACCAGTGTGCAAAAGGATACAAAATGATAAATTCCTAAAACTCAAAGCATGTAATCCTCAAATCTCATACACAGCTTCAACAATTCAGTGGTTCAAAACAAACAAAGAAAGCATCCGTGGATCTCACTATTATCCAAGCCAAAGGAAACACTGCTCTCTATTTCTTTTTGATGATGGCTGACTGCATGCAGTTGGAAACACGCACAGAGAGCCGGGGGGGGGATTCCTCAGAGGTCACGTAAAAGCTTCTCGAATAGGCACAGAGTCCTGCAGATGGCACCAAACGAGCCACAAATAGAGCCAATGTGCACAAGTATTTGCTTTGCCTCCATCTTTCACTGCTCACGTCTGAGAAAATCTCGGCCCCACTGTCTTATCCACTGACAAAATAAAACAAATAAAAGTAGTGAATAAATGAATACCAAAATAATCCACATGACAGATAGGAATGCAGTGTTCCACTCGTGTAAGTGGGCGGTTGAGGTCTCAACTTTTTGGGGAAGCTGAGGCACTACTCATGGTACTTCCAGTGGTGACGGGTGCAGATGGGGTGCGTACAGTCGTGACCACAGATGCTGCGTCTGCTGCTGATGCATTCTGGTTGCTAGAATACATTATTCAAAGATCGAATGCGGCAAAGATGATGTTCTTGACTCAGATGGGAGGATGGACTGCCACCAGAAGCTCTCAGTTCGCTGTCTCCCTCAACGCTGCTTGTGATTCAGCTCGGAGAGTTTCCATTCAGCATTAATATTTGTCTTACTAAATCCCTCCAGCATTGATATCTATTCCCTGAAAATGTATTAAACAACACAATAATGTTATCTCTTGCGATGGATGCAATAAAAATGGAGCTGGCTTTCTGTTTATCTCACAACACAGATGATCACTCTCAGCATTAGATGTCAGCTTCCATTTATGGTGTATATAAAAAGGGTTTATTGATTTAGCCTTATCTTTAAAGTGAATTGGAGTTAGAGTTCAAATTCACTTTTATTCAGGTGAGTATGCTTCTTTCACCAAAAGGTGTTAATCTGAATTGATTCCTAAAGCTCTATAAGCTGCTATTTGTATGTACAAAATACAATCTCTGTTGGCGAGCCTGCCTGTATGTGTGTGTTATTCAATTGTTGATGTTTGGTGGAGAGATGAAACCCACAACCGGATAAAGAAATAGTGAAAGACCATCACTATTTAGCCCTGGCAGACATTTTGCCTGTTAAAACATTTCTAGAGATTAAAGTGTTTGGACTAGTTTAAAGTAGGTTACATTTGGATGAAAAGTGACGGTTCATTTTTAAGCGTATTGTTACCCTGACATGGTGCGTTGCATACTGCCGACACTGATGCACAAGAATGAAATATTGTCAAAGCAGCCTAAAGGGAAGATACAGTACATTAATAATGATCATTAATCATTTCTGAACACAGAACATGTGTGTTTCTTTCCATGTGGTTAATATAGATCCCAAATGAACACTCATTTCAGCTTTGCTGTGATCTCCATCAACTCCTGAAGGAAATATTTGTCTCTTTAGCTGCTAAACACTCCACACATGTGAGGCTGATCGATAGACTGCATACAGTGGCCATATTATAGTTTTTTTTTACGGTTACACCTGCCAACCCTGGCTGGAAAGAAATCTCTGGATGTTATTTGGGTTTTTAACTATTTGGACTCTTTTGATATTCTCATTGTAATTTCCTTACAAGATTTAACACTTTATCTGTACGTTGGTCCACAAGCTGCAAAACAATAAAGCACAATAAGATGTTACCCATCACACCATAACTAATAAACCGTGCACTGAATGCACAGACTTAACAGGCTGCTGAGCTCATTCAATCCATCACACTGTTAAACAACTCAATGGGTTTGTAGTGGACTGATGTGTATTATAACGTCAAAACCAAAATTGAAGATGGGCTTTGTGAGGTTGACGATAGCTGTGGACCACATGCGGGAACAATCAAATGAAATGCTTTGTGACTTTGTTGCGTCAAGCAAAAAATATTCTTCTATTTGAATGTGATAATAGTTGAATGCATTGAAAAATGAATCCCCTTAATCATGTATCTGCTCTGAGAATAAAGACACATTTTTAATAAATGAGACAATAAATTCTAATGTAATCTAAAATAATAAAATCTGAAAATTTAAGTCAACTGATTACATCTAAACTCCTCACCAGTCTGCAAGCCATTATGGGTATACACCACCGATTTGTTTTGCAATGATCTATTACGTCGTATTCACAATCCATCGGTGTTAATAAACCATGAAACCATTGCCAGGAGAGGATGTAATGTGTCATACCCCCCCCCCCCCTCCGCAGTGCAACGTAATGCAGGTGGAATGTCTTAGTACATATTTATTCTTGGAAGTTAGTGCATGAATCTAAGAGCCAGGGTTTTCACGCTTTTCTCTCTGAATAATTTCCCCAGGTATAATAGCAATCTCTTATGTGTTACTTAATTTCCCATTTCAAAGGAACATATGTAAAATTATACAAGGTGCATTTAAAGTGCTACTTCAATATGAATTTAATGGCCATATATTGACTATCGTAGATAATTACAATCAAGCCTTTTCAAAAGGCATCTCCGCGGCTGATTGTCTGATAATCTACGAATATGGGCTGAACAAAGAACTTGTCTTCCTTGAGCCCACCCTACTCCGTGCCCACCCTCCCTCCCCCTTCCTTCTCCCGGCGCTCTGAACTCTACAGCCCCGAAAGTTCAAGGGAAAATCAGCCCATCATCAATCACTAGTGCAGATGAGAGGAGCAGGCCCTCTGGATCAGCTCAGCCTGTTGAACATTACACGGCACAATTAAAAATCCCTGAATGCAAATCATCTTCAGTAAACCACTGAATGAAAAGAGCCTTCCTTTCAAGAGTGCTCGATAGTGGCAGGCTTTTCAAAGCCCTTTGCCCATGTGTGCTGTTTAATGATGAAAGTGAGGAAGGGAGACTGCGCCCCGCTTTGCAAGGTTGTTACCATGACATTTAGCAACAATATCATGCTCATGAGGATGCTGTAACACGCTGGTTTGATTATTTAAAGGTGCCGTGGGGGATTACGGTCTCGTTCGTCTTTAGATATTCATACGTAGCCGTGCTCCGCATTCTCCCTTAAGTGTTTCAAAGTGGGACGTATGAGGAAAAACTTTCCTAATTAAGAGTAGTTCCTGAAGGGACTCTTTGATTTTGGGCGTTTTAAAAATATGATTTTTTTTTAAGTGTTTGACCTTGCTGCCTCTGTGGGGAAGTTTGGGAGCAGAGTGAGAACATTCTCCGAGGACTCTGGCCAGGACTGCGTAATTAAAATGGGATCCACAGGGCCCTAACCTTATTATTACGGCCTTGGAGAAATACCTTCAGATGTTCTTAAACGCTCCTCAATGGGCCTGGGTGAGAGAGCTCATTTTAGACCCAGGTTCCTAGTAACTTCTGCGTCGGTGTACGCTGAAGACTAAAAGTCCTCCTTGTTGGGGCTGTCTTTGCTTTGCACTCTCTAAAGCAGCTTTGTTCTCTTTATCTACGCGATGCAGCATGTTTTCCTGCTGACCTGTACTCAGTTAACCTCACATGATGCCGGCTGAGTCACCACACGAAACACGTTGGCCGTGTTCTCCGGGCGCATGGCTGCTAGTGTCCACATGTAATCCACTCTTGGATCTCGTCTGAGCCCACGTTTCTCAAGGTGCGATATGGAGGGGTTGATAATTCAGGAATGTCAAATGCAGCCTGGAGCTATTTCCCAGATCTCTGAACACTCAGATGGCCTTAAATTGACCATTTCTTAGAAGAACAGATCGTTTTAGAAAATAAGAGCCAGAGCCAGCCTACCTGGTCTAAGGCCTCTTACTGCCTGACTAGACAAGGGAAATCTATTCACAAAACCATCCATCTTATTGTTTTCTTGGATTGGGATTTTATTGAAGATAAATTAAAACCATGCAGAATAAATACAACGAGAGGCCAAGTGAGGCGGCCACCCAGTGTAATCACAGGTCTAATGAGCGTTAAGGAAGCAAACCTCCCACACAGCTTAGGACTCTTGGAATCGGGACACCTGTAGATTTGATCACTCCTGAAGAGAGGAACCTTTGTGAATCATTTATCACGCAGGAAGTTCTCTGTGACTAATTGGCGGGTGGCAACCGAGTGTGTATCCGTCATGTACGCTCACATTAATTAAACTTGTTACCTCGCTTCCTGCCAGTTGGCATCCTGTGTTTACTGGAACTTTGCAGCACTACCACCGTCTTCAACACGCCAGATACATCTGTATATTATTGTTCTAGTGTGTGGTGGAAAAGCAGTAAGCTCCTCCTTGTTTTCTTGTGTTCTGCCTCTGAGCCCCAGATGCCTGAGTTTGGCTGTTTAGAGATCAGTGCCACCTGTAATCAGTATGTTTACTGTCCAGGAGGCAGCTGTTCATCGCCACAGACAGGACACAGACGAGAAGAGAGCTGCCAATCTAAAGCCACTGATCCAATTCGCCATCTGCTCAGGGAACAGCCCGCCCCCGATCCAGATGCTCCGGCCTCATCACCTTCCCGACGTCCTTTGACTCTTCCACTTTGAGGTGAAGAGGTTTGAACCATTGGTCTGAAAAGCACCAGTCGCAGAGGTGATTATCTGTGACTTTCATCAGTTTTGGGCAATGATTATTAAAATAAATGCCAGGAGATACAATTAAATTATTTATTTTCAAGCATACTTAATTCTGATATTACACTCTGTATTTATACAAAGCATTGGCTTATTATCATGCTATCAAGTCAATGTGGCAGGTTTGCCAACGCTTACACAAATGTAATTACCCATTAGAGCTTTGAGCGTGAAACCAAAATAATGACCCACAAGAAAAAATACAATGCACCATAGAGCGGAGAGTAGCAGCACGGTTGATGACAATTCTATTGGTTTGATGCTACAAGCAACTAATGTCACATTACATGCAGTCTTCAGACCTGTGGATTATTTAAGATGTTAATAAGTGTAGCTTTCATGTACCAGGTAATCAAGATCAAATCAAAACACTACGTATTTGAATAAGACATCAATTGTGTTTAAATGGTGTTATACTCCATTTGTTTTCTTCCCTCTTTTGGCCGTCTCCCCGTCGTTGCCTCTTTTAGATTCCCTCTGAGGCTTTCACTCTGTAGCGAATGGTCAGCCTCTCTCACCTGAGGCTGCAACAACACCGGGCTTTGTGCAAAGTGTTAATAAATGTGACTGCCACTCAAATTGTCGAGGGACACATCGATTCAAAGATTGCAAGGTGCTTCAAACAAGTACAATAATGAGCTGATTTTATTACCTCTGTGCGCTGAGACAGGCGACTGCTGAAGGCTTCTGCCATGTTATTGGATTACAATTTAAACCTGTTGACCATTTGGCCTTATAGCATATAAGATGTTCTTTAAGACTATGAATTACATTCTTCGTTTCGTTTGACTGATAATTCTCACAAGTATTGCTGGTACCAAATTGTGGAGGCTACCAGCGTTAATGCTGTTGGATCAACTCTGTGTCTTTGTTACCATGCATATGCACTCAAGGCCGCTAGGTTCATTAAGTTCTCTGCAAGAAGCTGTATGTATGTATGCATTTAGTAACAGCATGACCTCTGTGACTAAGCTCTATTTAAAAAGGCATCCTGTAGAAATAGCAGGACGTGATCTTGTGCAGCGTCTGACAGCCGTTACTCTCAGCGAGGAAGAAAATTTACTCTGGAAAATGACTTTACCTCCCACCAGAGATCAGATATGTTGATTTTTCAGCTCCCTCTCCTCCCACACAGGCAAATTAGCTGTCACCGAGGACATTAATGTGTCATCTTCTCAAAAATGTTACCAGCATGTTCTGTGAATGTTGCTTCCCAAAATGTATTTTTGTAAATAGCAATAGATGCAGTGAATGTTCTCTCTCTGCCCACAAACAGTAACCGACTGCATAGAGGGAAAAATACAAGAATACGATGTCATGTGATGTTTACAACCTTGCTCTCCCTAGCTGCCTGAAAGCAACCACAGAGATACAACAGCTACTCTGAAAGTACAACATTACACAACAACACAGTGCCAGTGCTTCAAGTTGATTTGCTCCCTGTGTGCGAAGATGAAGTGCACCTCATTTTGCATTCTAATGACCCACATAAGGCCCTGGAAATGATAGAATGGCTCTGTTTTTGAGATGGCAATTCAAAAGGTAAAATTAGTTTCAGTTTATCATCCATCATCAAGGTCATAATGATGTTGGAGTATTTGCATAAAACAGTAAACAAAGACAATTTGCTCCGAGGTCTCCGTTAGTGTGTCGGGATGAAGACCCATATGTCCTATTTATGTTTGAATACAACATTGTTTCTGCTCTAAAACAACAGGAAAAAGATGCTGACTTCTTATTCGTGAATGGCATGTACACGTTCATCTAACGGTGAAAACAGATGGCTCTCCGTTGTTGCTTAGTCGTCATTTGTGGTAACTTTGCACTATCAAGCAATTGTTCAGCAGTGCATTAACAGAAATCACAGCGAGTTTTTACACTTATTTTGGGCCGTTTTCAACAGCTAAATCGTCTAAAGGCAACAACACTGTTTTCAGAATATTACAGTTTGAGGCCTTTACAAATATAATAGAACAATTACCCATCACAGAGGAGGCATATTAAGGGCAGTGTCAAAGGGTAACTTTATCACCTCACACCACGGCCTCAATAACACTGTTTTATTTGAAGAGTTCATAAGTGTGCAGATCTGACAAAGTCTTCATCACAGGCTTTGTTCTATAAATGTGCCTGTTTGTTTTCCACAGCAATGGACGGCGAAGTTTGTCTGTTGTCACTCCACCACTTTGGGTCAGATTAAATACAAAAAACAACTTTTGTTTGGATTGACAGTACATTTTTAGAAACATTCCCATCATTCATAACTTTATTAATCCCCTGACCTCCCTCTAAGGTTGCCATTTTTTAAAGAAGTATCTATAAATTATTTGATGATTTGATGATTGAAATTTAGTTCAAATATTCAGGTAATTTTGGTTACCCTCTTACTTTTTCACTAGTGCATGATAAGGTCAAATTTTTAATTAGTTAAACACTTTTCCTAATATCAAATTCCAGCAGATTTAATGGCATTCCCAGCAGCCTAAACTTGGTATCCAGTCCTAAATAGCTAATGTTCACTAAGATACCTGTGTACATGGAGTATGGAAATAACAAAAAAATGATGTTTTTTAGTCTGTTGATGTGGGGACTGTTCAAAATTCACAAGTAACCTAAAATGACCACTAGAACCCGACTAATCATAAACGGAATTGTGTCTTACGAATCATATTACATTATTTTATTGATCCTTAAAGTTATTTGCTTCCAAGAAGTAATACTTTTAATGATCTATGACCCCCCTCGCTATTGAGACTAAATTGCGTAAAGCTCCTTGAGAGCAGGAGGAAAAAGGTCAAATCAGTTCTGCTGGCAGCCAGGCTCGGATCGGGCCAAAGACGCTGATCTGATAAGTTCCTCATTAGCCGGCCTCCGCCCAACGGAGATCCGGAGTAGGAGCAGGAGGTCTGCTCTGTCGGTGACAGCCACCGCCTCGGGCCGGGGAGGTCCAGATGGGTCCAGATGGCAGCTCACGCACCTCTGGGCTCCATCAATCACAACTTATCTGTAAGGGAGAGAAAAGGGGGACAGTTGGGAGGCTGCTGCTGTTTAAGAATGGCTTTGATGTTTGCTATAATCAATGTGCTTTGGACAATTTTACCATGTGACCCAAAAAATACAGCACCTTATCCTGCATGGTAAGAGACAACAGTCGGGTGTGTGTTGTGGTTGTTGTTGTTGTCATTTCAAATCCTCCTTACCATGAATATCCCAACTCTCTTTCATCTTTCTCTCTTTGTCTTATGAAGCATGACTTGGATTTTAAAACCAACTGGAAATCACGCCAGCACATCTGGGGCTTCAGCTTTGACTATTCAGACAGAATATCTAAATCGAAAGCTCCACTGTGGCAATAATCCTGCTGCTGCACCTGCTTGTGTACTGTCTGCTTAGGTTGTTTTGTTCCTTCCTTTGACAAAGATCAGTTTATAGTCTCTGTGTGAAACTGTAGAGGAGGAGAGATCACTGCTACCTCCCTGACTGATGGGTCTCTGAATTTGTTTCTGCTATAAGCAAAGTCAGCATGAAGAGATTCCCCCCGAGTGTGTACACAAACATGTCTGATGCTCCAGGATAACGCTGCCAAAGCTGAATGGCACAGCAAGAGAAGGCTGGTGCAACTTGTTTTAGGAATAAGTATAGCTATAGTATGGAATGACAATTTTATTTAGTTATTTTTTATTATTTCAGGTTGAGATAATCCAATTTGGTTGAGCCTCTCAAGAATGAATTCAACGTATTATATGTTTAAAATATTTTCTGAGGTTTCTGCAATTTGTTGGACTAAAAAATCATGTAAATATTTGTGTCAGAAAATTGATTGATAATAAAAAACAATGTTTATTGCAGGCCTACAACAGAAGATAAAGAGTGTGGAAGTGACATTTTAGAGGATTGATTGTGCACATGTAATTTGATGGGTATTTTTTAAAGCATTTTCACTGTATCACATGAGAAAGTCCGCACAAAAAAATGAATGTATAGTCTTTCAAAAATGTAAAATTAATATTTTCAAGTGACTTATTAATGTGTCCCCATAATATGAACCTGTTAGAAATTAAATTGTTGCTTTCTTGTGTGATATCTTACATTTCAGTAGTGCAATATATAAAAACAACATAAAATCACAAGGAAGGAAATTCCTCCAAAACCGTGTTGTGTTCCTCATTTGACAGTAAAATGGTGCATGGGATTAATTCATTTTGAAAAAAAATGTAGTGGCTGTTTTAATTTCATGATCATACATTATAATCATCAACAGATCAGGTTTGCCAAGTATCCATTGAATTGTAGACTTTCAGATGTATTCATCAATCATTCTTGACCTAGAAAACCACACTTAAGAAAGCACACAACACAGTACTCAGAAAGAGAGATTTCACTTAATCATAAGCTTACTGATAAATACAATTGAGTGTTAAAATAAATATTAATTGAGACAGAAGGTCCTAATCAGATGATCAAATACGAGCAAAAGAGTGTTTTCTAAAACACAATATTTTCCACTTGATGAAAACAGTTTAAATGGATGACTTTTTTAGCCACGAGCTGCAGATCCATACTGTTATTTAGAGAGAGAAAACCTTATTGACAAACCATGAAATGAAAGGTGAAAGGAGGGAAACTACTCTGAAGCGCATCTGATAGAAGCAGTGAATGTGTGGCACCTCTCTCCCTGTTCATAGCTGCAGGCTGCGTTGAGGCTATTTCCTCTTCACGCAGGCTGATACAACCTGACCATCACTCACCGTCGCGTCATCATCGTTCCTCACACGCAGACGGGATTAGCAGCCGTGAGCCAACGCGTCAGCTGATCGGTGACCCCCCCGGTTGTTGTTGTTGTTGTTTTTGTTTTTGTCCAATCCTCTGCCCTTAAAGATTCACTCGTTCAGTTCCTCGTCGGACCATCTGTCTTTTCCAGAGGCCATCAGCACCAAGCACTCTAGGGAGAGTGGAGGCTGCTTCACCTGCGTAACAGTGACATAATGCTTATGGGCAAACTCTAGCAAAGGCCACGCAGTCTCTGCGGTATTCTGTCGTCTTGTTTTCTCTCAAGTATTATTCTGGCGAAGAAAGCAATGAGGCTGAGAGTAAAATCATGCACAGAGTCAAGCAGAAGGGCAATGAAGCTCCCAGTGGAACTCGCATAGCCAGCTGGTTTTAAAGGCAGGTGTCTCCCAGTATGTTTTCATGGCATTTGTTTGATTTCAATCCAGCAGCAAGGAAATGTGATGCTAATGTACAGTATATGTGACATTTTGGTCTATTCCTGTCCTGTCGTTTACGTAGCCTGACCGCGATGAAGTGTCATGTGTTATTGCACGCTCCGACCCCGCAGCCCCCGGCTCAAGTAATCTGGCGAGTTTTGGAAAGCTTGTCATTGCAAGTAACTAAAGGAAATGAGGTAAGTCTTTGGCATGCAAACTGGACTCAGTGATGTAGCAGTGGGCTGCTTTTGATTGACATATACTATGTTACCATGAGGACACTTAACCGATGCCTCTACATGGTGGAAGGAAAGTCAGAAAGTAGTCTGAGAAAGAGGACTCTGGGATTTGTTGACAGTAAGAAAAACAGAGCAACCGGAATTTAAGAAATCCGAAGGAAAAAAAAGACATCTTTGCGGTGAAAATCACAACTCGGTTCCACAAAATAACATACATCTGTAAAACCAATTAACACTGAAAATCTGTTTTGTAGGTAATCAGTTGGTGGTGGGAATATAAACATTGGGTGGGCTTTGAACACAGATGTGGTTAAGATACTGTATTGAGAGGATAACAGCGATAACTGTGAAAATAGAATTCACAAAGCAATAAATCCAATTTGAATAATTTTGCAAGCTGCTTGTGAAACTGCCTCCTATCGGAGGAATGATCTGAACACCCCCGTATCGCTGCCCTTTCTGTCCAACAGTCACAGAAATGTCATCGCTGGTATCTCATTATGACACCTTTTCGTAATATAATCATCCACCGCTAACTCAAGGTGATCTATTCAGATTTTATACGACGTAAAAGATGGTATTTATATTTGTTAGCCAATGATTTAGCTTACGTTTTTTAATAATGCTGATGTGGACCCATGCTAGCCAAACAGTCTGGCAGACTGCATTGTAAACACTCCCATCCGTGTGTAAGGGCTTAGCAGAGAGACCACGGCGCTGTGCACTTCTTTGTTTCCTCTGGTTACCCGACACAGTGTTGACATGCTCGTAGTTATTCCTGCTCGCTCATTCATGCAAGCTTGCCTTACATATCTCCCAATATCCCACCCTCTCTCTCTCTCGCTCTCTCTCTCTCTCTGCCTCCCTCACGCTGCTCTCTTTCCTGCTTTCCATCCCCTCTCTTGCAGACCTGTTCATCCGTGTAGCTGGTAGATGGGTGGCTACCCTGTGTGTCGTGCCCGGTGCCTACAGGCTGCTCTCACATCTCTGTCTCTCCCCTAAGCAACAGCACAGATTAAATACTTAACTTTATTCATTTTTTCTCTCTCTGTCTCTCTCCCTCTCTCTCTCTCTCCCACCCTCTCTCTCTCGCCTGGCATTAAAAATTCATCCACTCTATGTTGTGTTAAAAGCACATTACGCAAGACTCTAAATATACCCCCTGCCAGGCAGAAAGGGTTTGTCCCTCGCTGCCTTTACCTCTGTGCTGTCTGTGTGAATGCTTACATTGGGTGTGTGTGTGTGTGTGTGATTGCATCTGTTATGACTATAAGGTCCCAGGAGGGGGGCAGCTATGGTAGTTGGAGAAATCCCTCAGGTGGCAACAGGGTGGAACGAAAAACAGACAACAAATAGGGTTGAGTTAGGACCTCTCAATCAGAGCACACTCATTCCTGGTCAGTCTAAAAGCAGCTGTTAAAAAGATTGTCTGTGTTGTATTTCAGTGCAAGTGCCTTCACCTCTGTCCCCCAATAGAGCGGCAGAGTTGGAATGATCACTCCTAACACCGTTTATCACGTCGAGATGTGCGTTTGGAGAAGGAGAAAGTGCTGCTGTGTGCATCAGTTTCTCCCCCGGCTGGTCCGCCCGTCTGCCTCCAGCCACAAAAGCTGAGAGCCTGACCGTTTGATGCTGCCTCGAGGATGAAAAGCCCCGTTAATTGGCAGCTATTACAGACTGTTCGCCATCGTTGAAAAGAAAGAAAAAAAAAATATGTTCCATCTACCACCTTTGGAAACGTTGTATCTGCCAAAGAGCAAAGAACAAATTGTTTGAATTAGATATTATGCCTCTAATGTGGTGTTTAATTTTCCTTCTGTTTTATTCAGTTTCAAAGCCTATTGAACTGCTTCCTGTGCTCGAAAACTCATTTTCATTTGTACTAAATTAAACAAAAGGTTGGATAACATTGAACATTGAACTAGAAATGTTGAATCAAAATATGTGATGGGAAAAGAAAGGTGAAAAGATATTAAGAATTAAGAAAATTTGAAGGTTATGTTGAAAAAACTCATGAATAAAATAGTTTAAAATACATCATTCAATAAAAAGTCAAAAGTCAAAATACATATTTTTTAAATAGTCGAAAAACGATACTTTTTCTCTGAATATATTTAAAAAGATAAAATATGTAAATAATATATATTTTTACTTTTACTACATACTTGTATGTGCCATGTTTCAAATGTTTGAAACTCCCCAAAAACATCTTGGTTCTTTATAGCTGAGGATGCGTCACGACGCCCTTTCGCTAAACAACAAAGTTTCGTTTTTACTTTTCGTCACAAAGTTCTAGATTGTACTGACCAAAGTTGAGCTCGATCCATCTAACTTCCCAGGAGGAGAACATTAAAGTAGAGCACCTACAAATACAAATTAAATTCATGCAAAATTCAAAATGGCCAACCTTCTGTTCTTTAACAATCTACTTTATAAGTACGGCGCCTACATACCAAATTTCATGGGGCTAGCTGAAAGCCAATGTTGGGGCTAATCAGCGGGCCAATTTTTTATTACGCAACTCAACACCTATTGTAGCTTGCAATTTCCCAAAAATGTCGTCGCATTCCAAATTGCACAACTTTGATTGTATCCCAAATACCTTGTTTTCGCGAGGAAAGACGCATAAAGAATAATACTAATAAGAAGAAGAAAATTGGTCCTCCGCTCTGACCACATCGGTGCTTTGGCCCTAACTAATATGTGTTGAAAATCTAATTCAAGCAATAACATGCTGAAGCACAGCACAGAAGCAATGTACACAGGCGCACGCACAACACTCCTATGGCGCTCTGTTGAACTATTTCAGCGGGCTGGCATCGACAGAATAAGGATTCTGGTCCAACAATCCACTCCACATATGACACCTCGGGCTTGGCAGCGCGTCTCTCCGTAGTCGAACACCTGCCAGCTCGTGGTGCCGGCCTCCACTGATGTGTGGACGTTCCTCACTGCAACACAATCGTCAGCACAACGCGTTTCCCTTCTCTTCCATGTTTCCATTTGTCACCATCTGTACCAGATCTGTGTGTGTGTGTGTGTGTGTGTGTGTGTGTGTGTGTGTGTGTCTGTCTTTGGGTTCGCAAAGAAGCAATTAAAGAAAATGCATGCATTCCACACCTGGAAATGCTTCCTCCGCTCCACAAAAATAAGACCACCACTCCTTGATAATATTGAAGTTGCACGGGAAGACAGACGGATGTAGGTGAATGCTGCGGTGCGATACCAAGGGCATATATTAGTATGAAAATGCTGCAGTGTAGAGGAACATCTGGTCCCTTGTGGCCAATTCGTCTGCTTGAGCGTGGTGGGTTTCCAGTGTCCTCTTCCTCGCTCTCCTCACCGGAAGGCTGTCTGAGTGACAGTAGATTGCACGCTGGACTGTTCTCTCTTCCCACGGGTCTAATTTGTGCTGGCTGCTTTTTAACTGTTGCAAAGGAGATGCAGGAACAAAGCCAGTTGAGGGGACCGGGGAGTGCGGGACCTGCTGTTCCACCGTGCCTCTAGTTCTGATGACAGTTCATCTGCTTTCTTCTGTTTCGCTCGGCACTCCTTCGGCTCTAATCCCAAAGCGTCAGCCTTGTGTTTGCACTTTTCGGTGATGTAATTAAGCCGCTGCGGCGTGAGGTGTGGAGGTTAATGGGGAAATCCTGAGTGCAGGTAAAAATGAAGCATCAAATATTTATAGGCCATATCAAGGTGCTTATTTTAAAAGTCACTATTTTGCACAAATATACAGTTACACGTATTTTGCAGTGTTTAAAAAGCTTAATCAGAGGACACAACATTGGTCCAAATGCTTCCCTGTGCTTTCTCACAATGTCAATCTTAACCCGGCATTTGCAGCAGGAACTAATGATACCCTTCAAAGACTCCGATTAATCCGTGACTCAGAGACTTCGTCCCTTTAGGCTGAGTCATGCTGCTAAAGTACAAGAATAAAACTGTAGTTATTTTCTCAGCAGGTGACAAGATGAGAAACATGCAAACACACTGTGCAAAACAAACTCAACGGCATGAGCTGAAACCTTCGACGTGTTGGCTTTAAAAAAGGTTTGACAAGTGAAGGTAAGTCACCTGCAACTTCCAAGGAGGCAGGGAGCAGAGCGTCGGCAATATAAATGTGTAATGCCTCTGCTGAAGGTTTGTCGTTCACCTGGAACCAGCAGGCGAGAGAAATAGATGGATATAGATGGATAGTTGACTTCATTAATCCCCGGATAAAATCAAACAAATGCTTTTAATGCTAATGCTCTGGATTTGCAATAAGCAGTCCAATGGCATTTAACATGACGTATTTACACAATAAATCTGCTGCTAAAGGTGCTCTTTGGCTCGGCTGTCATTCTGTGTAAGGGGGCGGGAGACGCCATCCTTGATGATCAGCAGGTTTGCCAGCGTACGGCGCTCCGCCTCCTCCTCCAGTGCGGCCAACTTGGATTACAAACCAAGCTTTCTTCACAAGTTGTAAACTCTGGGTTGTTGCTGTGATTCCCAGCAAACCACAGCACGGAAGATGGTTCTCACAAAAACCGACTGAAAAACATCCCCTTGCAGATCCCGAAAGATAGGAGCCTTGTCGGGAAGGAAAACCAGTTCAGGCCCTTCGTACGGATGGCAGCGCGTTGAGGGATCATTCCAGTTGGTTCCACCTGGATATCCTCCAGCTTTTCCTTCAGTAGTCCGGCCTGGATGGTATTAAAGGCACCGGAGAGGTTTGAAGAACATAATCTTCACCCCACTGATCTGGTCTGTCCAGGCGTAGGAGCTCCTGACACCTAGGCTATAATGACATGTAAATGTACAACTCCCCAAGGAAAGAGTTAGGAATGTTACAACAGAAAGTAGACTGCAGCTGTGTCGGTGCTCAGCTCCTTTAATGTTGCCAGTACTGCTTTTTGATTTGAATGAATGCTGACAGGTATTGGAATATCATATTTCAAGTTCAAAAGATGTGCCTAAGAAAATATTTGACATCGGAGAAAGTCTTGGAAAGGAGATGAGCGTGCTTTCTGTTTAATGTTAACAAACAAAACATGTTCTGATGAGCGTTTAAACACCCTCCTGTAGCCCCTCAGTCTTGTTGCTTTGTTGGGAAATCCCACAATAATACACTTAATCTGAAATGCGCACGGAGCCTCTTTAATGTATAGATCACATATGCAGTACATGATCACACACCCACACATTTACAGAGGTCAAGTTCACAGAGGCTGAAGTTAGAGCAGCCAAGAGACCCATCTCTTTTAGAACCTCCTCATACAGCGACTATTTTCTTCTTCTCTCGTTAGCGAGCACTGAAAACAGCTTTGGGTGGCTCAGGAAAATACGAAAAGGAACAGCCCAAAATCTCAACAGCACAACATAAAACGCATCTATTTTTACAATCATTGAAAAAGAAAGTAAATGCAAGGCAGGAAGATCTTTGGAGGCTTAATAAAACATCCGTAATGATCCATGATGGAGACGAACAGAACATAGATCAAAGAGACATCCAGCTTGAGACAATGGGAAATTAAACTGGTTAATGGACTGTGGGAATAAACTGTGGAAAAGCTTGCATCAAATTTCACCACGCATGCAGAACAATTGATGATGTCAACAGAAATCCAACTGTGAGGCTGAAACGTGAGTCTTTGAGTCTCCTTCGTTGCCTTTTAAATCAAAGGGAAGGGCATCACGTTACAGCGCAAGTGATGTGAAATACCTAATCTGATTATTGAGTTTTTAGATGAACAATGAGCAGAGGCAGTGTTTGATGTCTAAAATTGTGCCTCAAACATTAAAGAGAGCGCTACACTGCAATCTCTGGGAAGTAGGTTTAGGATTTTTGAGAGTAAAATGAAACAAATCTCAAGGCCTTATTATTATTATTCAAGAAATTACATAAGACACCAGGCATGTGGAGAGCCATTTACTGTTGTCTAATTAAAATACACAAATTAAAGAAACATCAAATCAAGAGAGGATTCCTTCCCGCAGCTGCAATTATAAAACACTTTTGAGACATTTTCGAGACGCTGATTGAAACAAGTTGATCTTAATTTTGTTTGTGTCAGCCAGAAGCAATTCTGAGGCAATATCAGCTATTTAAAATGATTGCTCCACAGTGACCTTTGCAACATGCAATGACGCAGCTTGAGACGGTAAGTGTGATGAAATACAGGCTGTTTGACAGTATGGATCCAAACCACGTGGGAGATGACGGGTGATGATTATCTGGAGTGAAAAGTATGACAGTACTTAATGTCCTTGTGTTTTTGTGTACATGTGGAGGTGAAATGGCAAGTAAAACCTTGCATATTGTCATTTTGAATTTAAATCCAATTACACCAAATGAATTCAAACTGTTGGTGTGCTCGTCCGCCTTTGCCACAGCTGAAGATGTAACTGCTGACAGCTTTGACAGACTGTGAGTCAGACGTGTTAAAGTAATACAGAACAACATGAAGGCCTTTCAACCGGGTGGCTGAAGACAGTAGAATCCATCGCATCCAGACGTTTTTTCTCATAAGCTACTTTGCTACTGCAAAACACTTAGCGTTATCTATTAATTGTTATTCATGCTGCAGAAACAGAACTTCATTAATGCTTGTTGTAAAGTAAAATGATCTGTTCATGCTTTGTAGAATTTCCCCAGGTAAGTGCCGAAGTAAAAAATAAAAGAGAGTGTACTGTTCTGCACACAGGGTGATAGGTGTTATAAAAGATTGAAGAGGCGAGGTGCTGGGAACAAGAGTGAGAGGACTCAGTGATCATCTATCACCCTTTTCAGGGTTGATTAGTCACGCCTGAGGATGAGGAGAGATGGACTGTCACCTTCAGAAAAGGCGTCTCGGTGAGGGGAAGTGGGGGGCGCTGGCAGCGACACAAAAGGCAGCAGAGGTTGAGCGGAGGACTGAGACACTTCTGTTTGGATCTGGCTGCGCCCACCACGCTGACGTTCTCTTTAGACACGCCGCCGTCCTCTCCCCTGTGATCCTGCACCCTTGCAAAGAATAGGCCTTTGTTCCTGCCTGGCAGCTACACATCTGCTTGGAAACATTGCTTCTACTCAATTCTCTTTTTGCAGCAGAGGTCTTTCAACCAGATACCAGTCCCGTGACAAAGCCACCACAGCCACATTTCTCTGCCTATGGTTATTTCCGGCATCGTGGCACCAGCTACCCGCCCGCATCTTCGTGGGCTCACGGGACGCAGTGGAGAGGCTGCTGGCTTTCCTCAGAGATGGCTGCTGTATCATAAATAATTTAGTGCTGGCACAGACAAGCTCAGAGCAGTGAAGGACATCACTAACTCATGGTACTGTATACAGAAAATGTATAAACCCACTGACCTTCTGAGCGGTTAAAAGCAAATGAGAGCACGGCGAAGGTATCGCCTTCTTCAGTTTGCTTTGTGTCAATACCTAACGCAGACTGCAAAAACGCTCAGACCAAACCAAATAGCTCACAGAGAGTACAGGTTATTTAAATGTAAATGTAAATTGGACAATGTAGGGGTGGGTCGGTAGGGCTCCGGACACAGACACACGATGACAGGGTGGTCGGTTTAAATATATTTATTTTACTTCCGCTCGCAGGAACGCCGCTCGCTCGGTCGGTCTTCCCCCCCCTCGCTCGCCCCTGCCTCACTGCTATAAAGGGGAGAGCACACACACACATGTCATTATCCCCAGGTGATTGTTATTATTTTCACCTGGCACTGTTCCCCGAGCCACTCCCCCTCTCTCCCACCTGCAGCCGGGCTGAAACCACACCCGCCACCACATACCCCCACCGCCCGACTTAGGCCGGGGAGCCGTCCGGCCTAGCTTACTCCCCCCCCCCTCCCTCCAGCGGGCGGGAGAGGAAGTCCGCCACGACCATCTGCGTCCCCGGCCTATGGACCACCTTGAAGTTAAAAGGCTGCATAGCCAGATACCACCGAGTGATCCGGGCGTTAGTATCCTTCATGCGGTGGAGCCATTGGAGCGGGGCGTGGTCCGAACAGAGGGTGAATGAGCGTCCCAGGAGGTAGTAGCGCAGGGAGCCCACCGCCCACCGGATGGCCAGGCACTCCTTCTCCACCGTGCTGTACCTGGCCTCCCTCTCCGACAGTTTCCGGCTGATGTAGACCACCGGGCGGTCGACCCCCCCGACCTCCTGGGACAAAACGGCCCCCAGCCCTCTGTCCGACGCGTCGGTCTGCAGCACAAACGGGAGAGAAAAGTTAGGTGTGTGGAGGAGCGGCTCCCCACAGAGAGTCTGTTTTACCTTCTCAAACGCCCGC
Source organism: Pungitius pungitius (assembly GCF_949316345.1). Lineage (NCBI taxonomy): Eukaryota > Metazoa > Chordata > Actinopteri > Perciformes > Gasterosteidae > Pungitius > Pungitius pungitius. The sequence goes on along the minus strand of NC_084909.1, from coordinate 8,280,684 downwards.
TGACACTGCTCCGACCACTGGACCGGATCTGACGCACCTTTCCGGGTCAGGTCGGTCAAGGGGCTGGTGAGGTCCGCAAACCCGGCGATGAACCGTCTGTAGTAACCTGCCAGCCCCAAAAACCGCCTCACCTCCTTTTTCGTCTTGGGGCGCGGGCAGGCTGCAATTGCCGCTGTCTTGTCCACCTGGGGACGCACCTGCCCCCCCCCCAAGTGGTACCCCAAATACCGTACCTCCCTCCGTCCAACTGCACACTTCCCCGGGTTGGCGGTGAGCCCGGCCCGCCTCAACGACTCCAGCACCGCGTCCACCCGCCGCACATGCTCCGCCCAGGTGGTGCTGTGGATAATGACATCATCCAGGTAGGCGGCTGCATATGCGGCGTGCGGACGCAGCACCCTGTCCATGAGGCGCTGGAACGTGGCCGGAGCACCGAACAATCCGAAGGGAAGCATGGTAAATTGGTACAAACCATACGGAGTGGAGAAAGCCGTTTTCTCTCTGGACTCTGGGGACAGGGGAATCTGCCAGTAGCCCTTAGTTAAATCCAGGGTCGTAAAAAAACGTGCAGTGCCCAGCCGGTCCAGGAGTTCGTCGACCCGGGGCATTGGGTAAGCATCGAATCGTGACACGTCGTTCACCTTGCGGTAGTCCACGCAGAACCGCACAGTCCCATCCTTCTTGGCCACCAGAACGATGGGGCTGCACCAGGCGCTGTTGGACTCTTCTATTACCCCCATCTCCAACATAGCCGCCAATTCCTCCCGAACCACTTTTCTTTTGTGTTCGGGTAGTCTGTAGGGTCGTGACCTCACCGTCACCCCCGGGGGTGTCTCGATTCGGTGCGCTATCAGGTCGGTGCGGCCTGGCCGGGGGGAGAACACATCAGCAAACCGCTCCTGCAACTGGGCAATGTCTGCTCTCTGGTCCTCAGAGAGATGACCCTCACACGGGAGCGGGGTGGGATTGGCCGCTTTTGGCACCTCCGGCCCCAGGTCCTCTCTTTCCGATACTGTGGAAATCAGAGAAACAGACTCCGCCTCCCTCCAGGGTTTCAGGAGGTTGAGGTGGTATATTTGTGTAGCCCCGCCCCTGTCAGACCGCACCACCTCATAATCAACATCCCCCACCCGGCGTGTGACCTCGAAGGGCCCTTGCCACTTAGCCAGGAGTTTTGAGTTGGAAGAAGGAAGTAATACAAGTACCTTTTCTCCCGGTGTGAATTCTCGCAGCTTGGCTCCTCTGTTGTACAGCCGCTGTTGTCGTTCCTGGGCCTGGAGCAAATTCTCTCGTGACATCCTACCCAGTGTGTGGAGCTTTGCTCGTAGGTCCAGGACGTACTGGATCTCGTTTTTCCCGGGGCTCGGACCTTCCTCCCAGCTTTCTTTAATAAGATCCAGCACCCCTCTTGGTGATCTGCCAAACAGAAGCTCAAAGGGGGAAAACCCGGTGGAGGCCTGGGGGACCTCCCGGACTGCAAACAACAGAGGGTCAAGCCATTTATCCCAATTACGTTCATCGTCGCTAATAAATTTACGAATCATGGACTTCAGCGTCCTATTCATCCGCTCCACCAACCCGTCAGTCTGGGGATGATAAACGCTGGTGCGGACGGACTTAATGCCCAGTAACCCGTAAAGTTCTCCCAGTGTGCGCGACATGAACGAGGTGCCCTGGTCTGTTAGAATCTCTTTCGGGATTCCAACCCGGGAGATGACCTGAAACAGTGCTTGCGCGACGCTCTTTGCAGAGATATTGCGCAATGGCACCGCCTCCGGATACCGGGTTGCATAATCCATGAGGACTAACACAAAGCGGTATCCGCGTGCGCTCCGGTGGAATGGCCCGATTAGATCCATGCCGATGCGCTCGAACGGGACCTCCACCAGCGGTAGAGGCCGCAGCGGGGCACGCGGGATGGCTGGTGAATTGACTAGCTGACACTCCGGGCAGGACGCACACCAGCGGCGCGCGTCCGCCCGGATGCCTGGCCAATAAAATCGGGCCATTATCCGGTCTAGTGTTTTCCCGTATCCCATGTGACCCGCCATCGGATTATAATGAGCCGCCTGGAAAATCATTTCCCGGCGGCTTTTCGGCACCAGCAACTGGGTGTTTTCCTGCCCCGTTCGAGTGTCACGACTCACTCTGTACAACCTGTCCCTAATCAATGAGAAGTGCGGGTACGACAGTGCTACGTCAGGGCGCACCAAATGACCATCAATTTTTATCACCTGGTCGTAGGCTGAGCGTAGAGTATCGTCACGAGACTGCTCGAGTGGAAAATCTTCCATGGCGCGGAACTCGGGAACCGCCGGAGTCTCCTCGGGAGGCTCCGCCGGTTCCCCCCCTCCCCCGGCGGCGTCGGACGACCTCGCGTCACCGCTGAGCACAGCACAAATACCGCATGTCCCTGTCGGTCGTGAACGCACCCCCGCAGCCTCTCCCATTAGCGTGTTAAATCCCTCCCAATCCGTCCCCAAAATTACGGAGTGCGTCAGGTGGGAGCTAACCGCGACCTTTATTCTATATTTTCTCCCCTTGAACCTAAGTTCGACGGACACTATGGGATACTCATGAATGTCCCCGTGCACACACCTAATTTTCACCCGCGACGCTTCTACCAATGCCCCTGGCCGAACCAGGCTCTGATGTATCATGGACTGCGAGCAGCCCGAATCCACCATCGCCTGGCGTGTACCCACCTGGATTCTTACCGGAACGCGGTACGTCGCTCCCGGGCCGGGGGAGGGTGATGGAGCGCCGGCGACCCGGATCACCTGCCCCACCTCCATCAGCGGGCACTCCCTCCGCAGGTGGCCGAGCCGCCCGCACTTCCAGCACTCCTGCCCTGGCGTTTGAGAACCTCCCGTTGGGTCAGGAAGGGTGCCGGGGTTTGCTGCGGTCGGGGGGTCCCGGTGTACATCTGCCGGCGGCCGACGTGGGGCCGGTGTGGGCCGCTCCGTGGTCCGCTGCGGGCTCCCTCCGGCTGGCGCTGCTGCCGGTTGCGTCGCAGGCAGCGCTCCCTCCCGGCCGCCCCGTCCGCTGCGGTGCACCGCCAGGTGGTCCTCGGCCAGGGTGGTGGCCGCCTCCAGCGTCGGTGGCCGGTGGTACCGGACCCACGCCGCCGTCCGGGCCGGGAGCCCCTCCACGAACTGCTCCAGTACCACCGCCTCCAGGACTTCTGCCGCTGTCTCCACCCCCGTCGGCCGGAGCCACCTGGCGGCGGCGTCCCGGAGCCGCCGCCCGTAGGTGAACGGCCGATCCTCTGGCCCCTGCCTGGCCCCCCGGAATCGCCGCCGGTGGACCTCGGGCAGCAGCCCCAGCCGGTCGACCACGGCCTTCCGCACGGCCGCATAGTCTCTCCGAGCCGCCGGGGGGAGCCCCATGGCCGCCGTCTGCGCCTCCCCGGTCAGGAGGGGCACCAGCCTGACCGGCCACTCTTCCTCCGGCCAGCAGCATGCCTCCGCCGTCGCCTCGAAGGCCTCCAGGAAGGACTGGGCGTCGTCCTCTGCCGTCATCCGGTGGAGGGTCAGGCCCGCCATCGCCGTCGGGCCCGGTGGTGGTAGCGGGGGTCCCGACCGCGACACCAATAGCTCCAGCGCCTGGGCCTGCCTCCCCACCTGGGCCTGGAGCGCACCCAGGAACTGCCGGTTAGCCTCGGCCTGGTCCCTCTGGATCGCCGCCAGCTCCCCAATCATCTGGCCCAGTGCCAGCGCAGGTTGGGCCGGCATCGCCTGCTGTCCCTCATCCGCCATTCCCCGCGTTGGGTGCCACTGTAGGGGTGGGTCGGTAGGGCTCCGGACACAGACACACGATGACAGGGTGGTCGGTTTAAATATATTTATTTTACTTCCGCTCGCAGGAACGCCGCTCGCTCGGTCGGTCTTCCCCCCCCTCGCTCGCCCCTGCCTCACTGCTATAAAGGGGAGAGCACACACACACATGTCATTATCCCCAGGTGATTGTTATTATTTTCACCTGGCACTGTTCCCCGAGCCACTCCCCCTCTCTCCCACCTGCAGCCGGGCTGAAACCACACCCGCCACCACAGACAAATTAAAGGTTTGTGGAGGATGTGCATCAACTAGGCTCCTGCAGCAGTCAAGATGAGACATTATAAAAAGGGGTTGATCAAAGGAAGCTGCAACTTACTACTCGACAGCTCTAAATACTTTATGTGTTTGGGAATGTTTTGTTTTTTATGGGGGGGGGGCGGGTTGATGCAGGATGCGAGGTTCATCAACTCTTTTTGTACGATCACAAGCCCCCATGTCCTTTATTTTGGTAATCATCGCAGCCTTTGGCTCAAAATACCAGCCTAACAATCAGCAATTAATTAAAGTTGTTCTAATTGAGTTAGAATAATAATTTTAATAGGCCTTAATGCATCAATAATTAGGAACCCATTTGGGAAAAAATGGACCTGGAAACATAGAAAAAGTAGCGGCATTGAAGGCAGAGGAATAAACCGCAGATGCATGGGGTGGAGGTTTGACTTTGTTACAACATAGACAGAAAAAAGGTGTCTCATTGATGCTATTCAGGCACCCAAGAGGGTAGGGGTTTTAAAAGCCCTAAATGTTGGCTGCTTAGTCACAGGGGCAGATCATACACGCCTACGTGCTTCATCAGACAAAATGAATTCACACTTTTTGGCAAATGGCCGCATGATCAATATGGACAATTTAGTGGATTAGTGTAGTAGATTAGTGTCATCTCTCAGGTCCTTTAGGTCAAGAAAATTTCAGTGAAAGTGTCAAGCTTCTTGATCTCGTGAATGATTTTATCAGCAAGGACATGGATTCTATTTATAGAATATGCTTCAAGACCAGCTTTAACAAGACCTTCCCTTTATTTGTATTGAACTTGTCACGATCGCTGCTGTAGCAGGATGTAGTGAGGACTCAGGCGCAGAGTTTCTAATCAAAAAGTGCTCTTTATTCTCAACCAAGACAAGACGTGCTCCAACGACGACTGACGTATAGACAATGACGCGACAGGGGACAACAGGCACACAGGGCTTAAATACACAAGGGAGGTGCAGGTGATTGGACACAGGTGGAGACAATCACGCAATCACAAGACAAGGCAGGAAGTGAAGTTAACCCAGGACCACAAGAGACATGAAACTTCAAACTAAAACAGGAAGCGAAGCCAAACCGTGACAGAACCCCCCCCTTAAGGACCGGATTCCAGACGGTCCTAAAGGAGGGTGGAACCTAGAAAAACAGACAAGGGAGGGAGGGCGGGGAACCCAACAACCCCCGGCCGCCCAGGGGACCCCAAGGGTCGGCGGCACGGGGTCGGGTCCCTCCGGCCGGGATGCCACGGCGACCGGGCTTCAGGGTCTCGGGGGGCCGGCCGCTACGGCGACCGGGCTTCAGGGTCTCGGGGGGCCGGCCGCTACGGCGACCGGGCTTCAGGGTCTCGGGGGGCCGGCCGCTACGGCGACCGGGCTTCAGGGTCTCGGGGGGCGCCGGGCGGTGCGGCTCCGGCGTCGTCGTGGCGGGGGGCGCCGGGCGGTGCGGCTCCGGCGTCGTAGTGGCGGGGGGCGCCGGGCGGTGCGGCTCCGGCGTCGTAGTGGCGGGGGGCGCCGGGCGGTGCGGCTCCGGCGTCGTCGTGGCGGGGGGCGCCGGGCTGTGCGGCTCCGGCGTCGTCGTGGCGGGGGGCGCCGAGCTGTGCGGCTCCGGCGTCGTCGTGGCGGGGGGCGCCGGGCTGTGCGGCTCCGGCGTCGTCGTGGCGGGGGGCGCCGAGCTGTGCGGCTCCGGCGTCGTCGTGGCGGGGGGCGCCGAGCTGTGCGGCTCCGGCGTCGTCGTGGCGGGGGGCGCCGAGCTGTGCGGCTGCGGCGTCGTCGTGGCGAGGATCACCGGGCTGAGCCCTGACCCCAATCCCCCTCCAAGGACCGGATTCCAGACGGTCCCCAGAGGGTGGGAAGGGGGGGTCATGGTCAGGCGCCGCGGGGCCTGGACCGGGGGCGTGGTTCTCGGGGCAGGAACGGGCGCTGACGGGGTTCTCGGGGCAGGAACGGGCGCTGACGGGGTTCTCGGGGCAGGAACGGGCGCTGACGGGGTTCCCGGGGCCGGAACGGGCGCTGACGGGGTTCTCGGGGCCGGAACGGGCGCTGACGAGCGTCTCGGCGCAGGAACGGGCGCTGACGGGCGTCTCGGCGCAGGAACGGGCGCTGACGGGCGTCTCGGCGCAGGAACGGGCGCTGACGGGCGTCTCGGCGCAGGAACGGGCGCTGACGGGCGTCTCGGCGCAGGAACGGGCGCTGACGGGCGTCTCGGCGCAGGAACGGGCGCTGACGGGCGTCTCGGGGCCGGAACGGGCGCTGACGGGCGTCTCGGCGCAGGAACGGGCGCTGACGGGCGTCTCGGCGCAGGAACGGGCGCTGACGGGCGTCTCGGCGCAGGAACGGGCGCTGACGGGCGTCTCGGCGCAGGAACGGGCGCTGACGGGCGTCTCGGCGCAGGAACGGGCGCTGACGGGCGTCTCGGGGCAGGAACGGGCGCTGACGGGCGTCTCGGGGCCGGGACGGGCGGAGACGAGACTCTGGGGGCCGGGACAGGCGGAGGCGAGGCTCTGGGTTCCGGAACGGGTGGAGGCGAGACTCTGGGGGCCGGGACAGGAGCCGGGACTGGGGGGTTCGAGGTCTCCTCCCCCCCCGGGCTCCCTTTCCTCGGGTTGAGGAGGTCTCGAATCTCGAGGCACATCTCTCGGTAGCCTCTGGGCCCGAGAACGAGGTCCGTCTCGCGCTGCCAAAAAGGACTTCCCACCTCCAGATAGTCGGGGGCCCGAACGCTCCAAAACTCCGCTGAGTCCTCCTGGGGTCGCGTCATTCTGTCACGATCGCTGCTGAAGCAGGATGTAGTGAGGACTCAGGCGCAGAGTTTCTAATCAAAAAGTGCTCTTTATTCTCAACCAAGACAAGACGTGCTCCAACGACGACTGACGTATAGACAATGACGCGACAGGGGACAACAGGCACACAGGGCTTAAATACACAAGGGAGGTGCAGGTGATTGGACACAGGTGGAGACAATCACGCAATCACAAGACAAGGCAGGAAGTGAAGTTAACCCAGGACCACAAGAGACATGAAACTTCAAACTAAAACAGGAAGCGAAGCCAAACCGTGACAGAACTGCTCAGAAATATTTAGACATTTTGGGAAATATGCTCATTCTATGCCAAGACACATATGTACGGTAAATATGAAGTGAGTGCGACCAGGCAGTTATCTTAATGTATAGACAGTCAACGTAGTAATAATGTTACATTTGTGTTCGTGAAGAGAAAAATACAAACTTGATTTAACATGTTTTAGTTTCAAAGGTGCTAGAGAGCAGATTATTTGACTTGTCCCTTAGTTTCCAGTCCTCATGCCAAACCAAGCCACAGTACGAGGTTAGATGACTTCCATTCATCAATAGACCTTTCTTTTCACCTTCTGAAGATGCAGATGAACTGCATGATTTATTAAACAATCACTAACAAGGTATGATCCTCTAAGCTCTCATATGACCTTGAATGCGTGCACAAAATAGTACAAAAGCAAGCTGTATTGGAACATGTATATATGTTAACTCTTAGTCTACCAGTAAAACATCTCCTTTCCTGATCATCAGAGTGTCCCGTGTGGCGTTCTGTAGCAGAAACCCTAACAGCAGAGAAATACTGTCCTTGAGGGAGCAACAGCGCTGCCTCCTTTCCCCATTAGAAGTGTTGTGGATCCATACAACACGACGACCTTTCATATTCATGCCCGACTGACCGCTCACACCCAACCCCACGTAATCCCACAACAATGAACAATATGATATTAATGCGCCGAGAAACGGGAGGTTTGCTTCAGCCCATCAGAGCACCCACGGGCGAAGGGGCCCAGCTCTCATTTGCATGCTAATGGTGTCGGTGGAGGCGATGTGAATGGGGCCGAGGCAGGGGGGGTGAGGGGGGCGGTGGGGGGGGGGGCACGCTGTGCAACAAGTTAAGGCGTTTTTTCTGTGGGGCCGTGGTTGGGCACAGAGCAGCCCAGCAGATACAACCCCCCCCCCCCCCCCCCCCCCGTGGTGTGGAAAAGCATCTGCTGGTCCTCATCTGGTCCATTTACACACTGCCTAATCAGAGGGGCCTCCGGCTCGTCCCTCCCCGGCGCAGACACGGCCGGGCGTCTTTTCAAACACAGATTAGTCGCTTATTTCCTACTGCTGAGCTGGCGGATTTGTGCACCTGGCTTTGGCCGCCATCAAATGTCTCGTAGTTTGGAGATTTGTTTGCATTTAGCTACTGTTTGTGGACTTTGGTGCGTGTTTTGACTTTAAATGTGCGGCTCACTGTGCGATGTCTGTGTGTCATGCACCTAGGTCTTCATCAGCGTGTCGTGTCACTAGCAGCAGGATTCAAGGTCATGAGCATCCTTTTTCACCCACACTCTCACTGTGCAGTGTAGGTGTAATGTCCTCTATTTAGATGCAATGCAAAGGTCGTGTGGGTGTACTGCAACTTAAGTCATGCAGCGAAAAGCAAAAAAGCCCAAGAATAGCCTCGTACAGTAGAGCCATGATTGAAGTATACAGGTAATCACAGCAAACACATGCGTCCAGGGTTAGGGTTACCTTCAGCTTTTGCATTGTCCCTCCTGTTTCCAGCCTTTAGGCTGAGCTTATCTAACCCACTGCTGGCTCCACAGCAGAGATGTTTGGACAATTTACATGACTTCTTATGTTTTCCATACTTAATTATTTGGAAAAACAGATTGGACGCTGTTGATAAGTCCACTGAAAGAAGGATAAGAAATAATGTTATCAAATATCTGTAGTCAGTGTGAAAGCTTTTGTTGACGCGGTTGTTTTGTAACTTAAACCCAAAGCGAAATAAGAAAATACCCAAGAAACACCCTCTTAGATTACAAGTGTGAAACACTAGATTATTGCGTGTGATTAGTAGAAAAGTCACACAGTCTGACATTTTAGAAACATAAAGAACCTTTTCAAGTGCTCTGACTTTTATCATTGCTTTTCATACTAGTTACAGGATAAAGGGTTTTTTTGAGATTTTCTGCGAGATCTCCACGCACATTAATGCATTGACAACGATCATCCTGAGGCACTGCAGTGGCCAAGATCTCGTAATGGAATAATTCCCCCGAAACCAGTGTTTTTTAAGGTGGACGGGCACTAGGCCTTTAGATTTAGAAGGCTTGCGTCTCATATGATTTCGGTCGTATGCTGGAAGCAATCGGGGTGCAGTACTGGCCTAGATCTGTTCCTCTATTCTGGGAAACCTTTTATAAAGTATTAAACAGTGGAGAACAATGTTATTTTTGAGCAGCAGCATTATAAAATACTCCCGCAGATGAGGGCCACATCTGTCCAAAGTGTTGTGGGAGAGGACTGGAGCTACCAATCATGTCAATTTTAACTGTGAGGCTTATTGATCCTCGACTGGTGCAGATAAGGAAGAAATCAATTTTTAAGATATTACAGGGTTCCAATGTCACGTTTGTAATTTCCCTGTAATTCAGTTTTTTCTCGAATTAAAGTTTTGTTGGTTGACACGAATCAATATTGAAGTTCTTGTGTGGATGCATTTCAATTGATTGAAGTCCCACATTGGACTCTTAGGCAACCTGCTTGTGTACTGACCATTGTGAAAACAGTGTTTTATTTCAGTGCCATGTGAAGATAAAAAGAAAGATAATTACTCTCATCATACTTATAATTATTTTATCAGTATCTTAACGGGCTGCTCAAGAACGCTGCTCTACTTATATAATGACCAAAATAAATAAACCACATCCTCTCATGTTCAGCTTCAAACAATGAGTCAGATTAGAGAGAAGTAAGATAAGTGTGCACAGAGAGCAGAGACATACGACCGCTCCTAATGACGGTGGTTCCTGTTTCTAGAAAAAAAGTCATCGGAGAAAAGATTTAGCAATCTGAAAAGCGGACACGGGAGAAGTCGGCCATATTGACTTCCCTTGCTTTCAAGTTGTAAGCCAGCGCAGGCCTTCCCGTCATCCTCCGACTCTTTGATGTGATTAAGATGGATTCAGACTTTTCCTCAGCGCTAATAAAAAAATACAAGAAATAACTCAGCCAATGGCCACTATTATAACAGCAAGAACTGCAAAAAAGTACGCTATTATTCCACTTAGAATTATTTTGTAGCTGTGAACAGGTGGACCCAACAATCATTGAGTGACAAACAATCCATTTCAAACGTAAAGAAGATGTGGCAAAAGTGATTATTCAAGCAGCATTTTCTCTAAGTAGAGAATCCCCATCTATTACAGCCTAATACCCAGCAACAAAGCCCACTAATCACATTACTGTACATCACCGTGAGTCATTCCGCCATCGCACAAAGGCCCTCGCGAGCTCTTCGGCAGAAAGGATGAGTCACCGAGCGGCTTTAAGCGACAAAAAGGGGGGGGGGGGGGCAGCGCTTTTGAAACACAGCCCTGTCCTCTGTCCTCACAAGAACTTGAAGCTGTTGTCTGGAGTTCGCGGGGAGAAAGCGTCGCTCTGTGTGTAAAAAGGAAAGAGGGCTCTAAATCCATTTCAAAGACGAGGGCAGACAGTGACGGGAAAAGTAATGAATATTTTAAAGGCGGGGAGTCGCGAGGCTGCTCTCCAGGTGACGCTCCGGCGTTTATGGAGCTTATCAGAAACTCCATCGCCTCCCCCCCCCCCCCCACCCCGGGGAGCGAAAGCCGCGGCGTTTGCTTGTTTATCAGCGGCCTGTTGCTGCCTGCTCACCGCCTGCATCAGCCCAATCAGGGGGGCGTTTGCTGTGAATTGGACATGTAAATGACCGTTTTTTTTGATGGAGTGCTGGGGTTTGGCTGTGGATGTCTCACATTAGAGACGGGGGCTGTGTGAGGAAGCTGCATGCAATATGGTGCAGGTTCCCTGAAGGGAGCGGATATGGATATCCATGAGGTGCACTGTCAAATTATAAATGAAATTAACACCGTAACTCCTGGTTTCCACTTTTAACTTTCCCCTTAGGTTACTTTGAAGTTGGTCAAATGAGTTTTTTGGCGCAGCCCTGTTCACATTCTTTGCTTGTATCAGCTCTGCTTTGAAGCTGCTTGACGTTCACATGATGTTTCTACCAGTGTTTTTACTTTTACGCTTACGGTATTTGGCATATAACAGACAATAAAAATCCCAAATTACCGTCATTTGCTAACTGCAAAGCATCACATTCTCTTAAATACCTTGAACGTGTAAATGGGTTGGCTTTTCAGAGAAAAGGGTAAAAACAACAACATAACGTTTTTCAAAACATACAGTTTGGGCAATAGAATGGATTTACTAAAGCAAATGGATAGCAGAGAATGCTTTGAATGGACTCAGCCTGAAGCCTCTCTTACTCAGGTAACGCACTGCCGGCGCCCCCACGTTTTCATTTTGTGAGTATTTGAGTTCTCGCTTCTTTCCCATAAAGGGCAACTGGAGAGAAAGCGCAATTATGAGAAATTAAAAGGAAATCCCCCCCGAGGACGCTAATCTGTTAGTAGGCAAATCAGAGCAAGGAGCTGACAACATCTCTCTACCGCTTGTGTGACTGTGCCAACCACGCTTCCACAACAGTCCTTGAACGAGGGCGTTTTTTGATATGCCGTGTATCGTACTGTGTATGTGTGTGTGTGCATGTGTGTGTGTGTGTGCGTGAGAGAGAGAGAGAGATAGTCAGCAGGTTTCGGCAGTGCTCAAGGTGCCTGCCAGTTGAATGACTTTGCTGTGACGGATTAACAGTAACAGCAATCTATCTATCTATCTATCTAGTAGCTCTTGAAAAAACTATTTTAAGATGTTGAACTACATGCAACTCTGTGTGTCTGCTCTCTCTCTCTCTCACACACACACACACACACATGCTAGTCCGTGCAAAGTATTTTCATGTGCTTGCATCATCATCATTAATTGAGATTCCTCAGCCTGTCGCTTCCATGCATCCACTCGCACTTTCTCCTCTTTACTCTTTGTTGTCATCCAGGCTCTCCAGTTGGCACACACCTCCTCCTCATGCAGCTGGGTATTGACTGCATATACATAATATAAAAAAGATCAACACCTCATCTCGGCCTTGGTTTTGTCTTTGCACTAGAGTACAAATAGTCGATAGGCGCGATGAAGCGGAAAAAGAGAAGCACGGAGAAATCAATCTGGGCTCAAAGTCAAGGGGAGAGAGGTACATGTGTGGCTTCACACAAACTCAGCTGCTAGATGAAGACTCTCTGCTGCAGAGACTCAGAGGACATTGCTGGACTGTCCCCATTCCTGGGTTTGGGTCCAAAGGAGTCAAGAGGTGGAGGACTCTTACCCACGTTGTATTTCGACCATCATATACAGCATAGAATTGAGGCTCTAATCTGATCTTGATTTTTCATTGCCGTGCAAGAGAGAAAAGGTTACAAAAGAGAGGGAAGAACATTAGTCAAAATATTTTAGAGGAGAAAATAAAAGGTAAAAAATCACAGCCAAAGTGATGACTCAATCAATCTCCCGCTTTGCTGCTCGACTCAAACTGTGGAGAGCATCACTCATCTGTGTGTCAGGAGAAGGATCTTTGGCCGCAAAGAAGATTTGAATTTTCTTTGGCAGAAAATGCTCTACACTGACTACAAAAGACAAATTGAAGGAGGGAAAGTGTGAGTATCATTTGGATTTATTCATATGAAAATAATATGACAAGAGTGAGACCATAGCATATGTTTTAACGTATTCAGAGGGACTGTCTTGAGTTTAATGTCAAGGGCCGTTCCTGAATAAGAGAAAAACCTTTGACGGATTTGTTTACTTCAAACACTGAACCATAAATTTGTGTTTTTACTTGAGGGGCAAAATAATGCAGTCATGCAAAATTATGTTTTTCCTTCTTTTTTTCTTACATCTAGCATATCATTGTAGCAGTACATATTTGTGAAGGTTTTAGTGATTCTTGCAGATAACTCTCCAGGAAATAAAAATAACAGTTGAAACATTAAAACAATTTTCTTCCTTCTACTAACTTGACTAATGAGGGTCTGTCTGACAAATATTATATTTGAGTGTATTTCTTATAACATCACAACATCATTCTATTCCATACATTAACCTGCTTTAAAGGCGCTCTAAGTGAGATTTCTCACTATAACACAAAATAGCTTTCAATCCTTTATCAGACTCTCTCAGCTGGAATCACGGGACATCTCACCATCGAACCCAAAACGCCAAGAGCAATTCAATTTTTAAGTCTATATGTTAATATATATAATATGTATATTCCCTCTTCCCTAGGTGCTCTCTTCTAATATTCTGCTTTAACAACTCCTGCTTTGTCACTGTAACTCTGCCAGACACGTCTTTGCTATTTCATTTCCTGGATGCTAATAGAGGTCAATACAAGTCATGTTTTGCTTAACGCCCCATTTAACCTGGATCGGCACAGCAGTCCAGACCAGGTTGACCAGAATATGTGGTCAGAAGAATGTGTTAATGTCTGATAAATGGCTTGATAAGAGTCTCCTTGGCCCTCGCTGGCAGTGACAGTGTATGAATGTGCTTCTTTGTAATCCTTGATTGTCGAACACTGTCCTGCCTACGTACCTACGGCCTGTGTTGGTGCCAGTGAAGTGCACGCGAACTGACAGCCGTGTCCCAGCAGCCCGGAGCAGAGTGGTTAACGGGCTGATTTGGTTTAGGCCCATGAGAGGTAGCTGGCCTCGCAGTTATTATGCTTAATTGTAGGAATGAATAATACGTGTGGGTGGGTCCATTGACCAGAGGAACGAGAAATGGCAGACCTACGTATCTGCAAGAGTGAATAAGAATAAAGTCTGTCTGGCAGATTGACGGCTGGCGAACACTAATTGTTTGCCTAACTGCGTATTATCAGGAAACCTACTCATGCCACCTTTATTCATACAAAATGTAGCTCCAGTAATATATGCCTAAAGAGAAAAGTCTCATTTTCTTCTGACTGAAGTGCACCTATCATTGAATCATTTTGCTGTGCATAGGGGTATTTGGTCCACTGTGCATGTGCTTAATATTCTTGTGCTTGTGGCTTTCTGTGTTGTGATAAATTCACTCCATGCAGGGGAGGCGGACAGATGAGATGCACAGTCCTCGGCCACCTGCCGCAAAGAAACGCAACCAAACCACCAAGCGAAGCTCTGCTGAACCGCAGGGAGGGGGGGTTGTGTCCCATCAGTCCACGTGGAATAAATCCTCAGGTGTGATTCTCGTCATTTCTTCTCTGAGGCTCACAAGCCGGTGTCCACGACGGCGTTGTGTCGGCTACACCGTCGTTTCAATCTTTTCGATGATCTCTATCATGGACTTGGAGGGGGAGAGCAGAGAGCAGTCGTCCTGATCCCACACGCTGCCGGGGCTGGATTTCCCATCCGTGCTCAGCTCGTCCTCCTCCTCCTCTTCCTCCTCCTCCTCCTCCTCCTCCTCCGTTTCCTCCTCGCAGGACTCCAGGTAATGCAGACCCAACGCGTTGATGCCGGAGTCCTCAGAGCTGGAGGGAGAGGAGCACTGGTCCATTTTGGTGCCTTTTATCTTATCCACAGGGGTAGGGTGTTTGTGTTCGCTGTGCACGTGCGGGGCCTGCTGGACCTGCTGCGAAGGCGCCCGTTGGGCCGGCGGTGCAGGCTTCACCGGTTGCCGAGGCGGAGCGGGCTTCTGGGGCACCTGAGGTGTTGAGGGCGCAGGCCGGGGAGGGGTGGAAGCACGCGGAGGTTCCGGTATGGCAGGCGGCGGGCGCTGCACGTAGCACATCTTTCCGTTGATGCGCTTGACGACGTAGTCGTCCACAAACAGATCAGCTATGACGCAGTACTTGGGCGACTCCAGGTGAGGGGGGGACTGGAAGCAGGGGGCGAGTTTCAGGAAGCGCTCGGCCAGGGCGACGGACAGGTCCATGGTTCCGCTGTACTCCGTCCCATCGGCTGGCACGGCCGTGGTGGGCAGGTGGCACACGTTGGTCATGGGCTGGTAAACATACTTGCCTAAAAAAAAAAAAAGCTCTGATTAATTCAGTGTATGCTTCCCAACAGCAAACTGACACGGTTGACAAGTTGAAGGTGTACGTATTGGAGCCTTCAGGGGGTTAAGGAGATGCATGTTTCCGGAATTCGACAACAAAAAAGAAGCTTAAAGGAAACGGAATATTGGATCTATTAATGGAGACTAATGTGTTCCCCACATCAACTTAAAAGGTGATTTTATGTCAATGTAGCTTGTTTTCCGCTGCCCCGAGGTCATTTTAAAACACTCAATGCAGGTTTAAATCAATAAAAGAGTCAAGTCCAAACTGGCACCCTGTGGAGACATTTGGCAGGGATCCAGACAGCAACATGTAAATGTACATTTTACCAACTATTATCCTCCGTTCTGCTGTGTTCATTTCACCAAATGCATGTTTCACGCAAAGTATTGTTTAGCTTTTACATTTCAACTCTCCATCTTTTCTCTCCAAATAGATGACACTTGTACATCCATCAGTCGGATCTAGTGTAAAGCCGTCCCGTCATGTTAAACTGCCCTTGAGCTCTTAGCTCATACATTGCTTGTTGTATCTAGCACATCAATATTAGCAGTACTATTAGTAGGTAATAAACATTTGTTTTCAGTCAGTCTCGGCCAAGAACAATGTTTTTGATGCCAAGAAGTGAGGGAGGCACGAGTGAATAGCGTGCATGTAAGAAACGTATCATCTGTTTTTTTTCCTATTAAATCGGTAGCTAAAGCAATTGACACATCAAAAACGATTTTGTGTTGCCCAAGGCAGAAAAACACACCTGCCCTGCCACCACTAGATGAGATGAAGCTGAAGCTGGAGTGTAACATCATTTAAATAGCAGGCCCTCCACAGTAGTGTGGCAATAATTTTCAACTATGTGAAACTGATGCAAGGCGTAACAATAAAATGACAATATAATATATATGATTAAGACCATCTGTACAAAAATGTGGTTCTTGAGCAAAACAAAATGGCTTAAAATGGTGGTGATAAAATAAATCCTAGATGAAGATAAAGGCCCCAAAATTGTTCTGGAAACCGTCCACTTTCATACAAACTGCCAAGCCTCCCATCCTGGCAAAACCTTAACTGGAGGTGATATCGCATACTGGTGTGCAAAATGACTCTTCCAAATGTTACTCATTGTTTGCCGCCCACTGCCTCCGACTCCGAGCTGTGTGTTTAACCCGCTCCCTGAAGAGAGAGAGAGAGAAGCTACAGAAGATGACAGGACTGCGCAGCGCTTCCTCTCCGTGTCCTTGCCTTTTGTCTCACTGGCCGGGGGATCCATTCAATCAAAACCTTTTCACAGGTTACAGTGAAAACGTCTTTCATATGGAAGTGGCTTTGTTTTGGGAGGATGAGACGCAAAAAACATACTGAGTGTAACTAAAGTGACAATGAGTCCTGTTTGATTTAGAATGCGTCACAAAGGGAAAACAAAGGAACTGTGCTTGGCGTTTAGCAGCCTCAAGTATTCATCCGTCTCCTAAGCCCCATACTAACATGCAATAGAATTGTGTTTATGTTTCCATTTTTTATTGAAAATTGGAGAATACTGTGTGTCCAGGAATATAACTATAGACACAGAGAGATAATGCTGTATTTTCAACAGTGGGACAAAGGCTCAATAGCTGTTTAGCCCTAGACCCTGACTTATCAGACATGTATCCAAATTAAAATGTTTGAGATTGCACTTAAATCTTTATTAACCGCACATAAGACTGGTGACTTAATTCAGTTGACCGCATTAAGGACAGAAAACTGCATCACACGTCCACGTGAAACCATTGAAAGAGGATTTATGTCGGTATTCTTTGTGAACACTGTTAACGCAAAACACAGGAGCTCATTACAGTCAAAAGAGGGAGAGGGTAGCAGTCCTCGGTTTAATGAGAGAAACGCAATGGTCCATGTTCGGACTGGGATGAAGTCACTCAGGCAGGCAAAACAGCGGCAACAAATGTCTTGGCATTTCGTTTTTAGCATATTGAATCCCAATATGCACGGGCAGAGCAAACAACAGACATGAGGGGCAACATAACACAACATTGGTTTGTATTATAAACATGCCTGCGATGAAGACTGAAAAAACAACACTTGATGTAAGAGATTGTAAGAGAGTTAGTGCTTCAGAATCAAAAGAAGAAGCTTCTCTGCAGACCCACCACCTTACACTTTCAATCTTCCTGTGAGAAATACACTCCAGTGGAAGCCAGGCATCAATGCAACACAATAAAATGCAGCCTCTGGGCATTTTGCACTTAGTGTAGAGAAAAAGACTCCTTGTACTTGTTTTCTAAGTGGCCTTTCATCGCATTATAATAAAAAGCTGCTGAAAGCAAGACGTTGACTGGAGAATGCTGAAAGGCATTGTGGGGGATGTAGGAGATCAGGGACTGGACGAGATGTAAGGCATTCTGGCACATAAAAGGAGTAGCCTCCTTTGCTACAAGAATGTAATTACAGTTTTGGGCTTTGTCAATGGAAATATAACAATACGTGTAAGATGGAAAGAATGAACATTAAAAGACATGTAATAATAATGTGCTAAATTTGGTATTAATTTGTTTGAGAGAATTAATTGGCCTAATTTAAACACAAGGATCTCAAAGCGTTTTTATAAATACATTTATTTTGGTAAAAAATTTGTAGCTCAGAGTTCAAGAGGTGAATGAAATAGAGTTTGGAGAGGAGGAGCTGAAATACGAGTAGCTCCAACTCTGCTCCCATCGGCCTCCATCTTGTATACCTTCTCTGTTCTCTCGCTCTCTCTCTCTGGGCTGTGGCTGCCTGACGGCTGCATATTCTAGTGGTTTAATACAGGAGAATGTCTCTCTGATAAGTCAGCACGTAGCTCCTCAATATCCCTCTCTTTCTCACACAGAGTATCGGCATCACATTTTATCATTTCAGATCCTTTCCATCGCAGCTGCAAGAAAAATACTAATACTAAAACTCAAAATTTAATGAAGATAAATCTGCATGACACATCATCTTATTCGAAATCCTCAGGGGTTACTGAGTCATTAACCCCCTTAAATTGATTTTTGTGTGTGTTTGGGCAGAAGCCAGAAGTCTTTGTGTGCTGCCTGAGAGAATCTTCTACTAAGAGCAGCAATCAGGTTCAAAGGTTGGCAAAATCAAGTAAACAAACTCATTTCAGAAGATTGTTTCCATTTATCAACAGCAGCTGCACCCGTTTGGTCGGGGGATACGCTGCGCTCACACATCCGCTGCTCTTTGGGTTTTAAATCCGCCCGAGAGGCCGAGGCAACAACATAGTTTCGGGTTTCAACGAAGGGAGGTGGTCTGACCCGGCATCATGTGAGACTCCTTTCCTGTTTCCTGCCTCCAGAGGCACAAGGCCGCTCCTGACTGGCTGCCAGTTGGAAAGTCCCTTCTAAGAGTCTTTCATCATGAAACAACTCTGTGGACGGTTCTTCCTGTGCACAATTTGCATTAAGCTCCAACTCCTGTAAAGGATTGGTTCAGAGTTTTTTTAATAAAATACCCATATGCCCCAATGTTGCTTATAAAAAATACACTTCCTTCACAGTAATCTGATCTATGGATCTAGAGCAAACAACAATTCGGTTAAAAAATACATTTTTTGCAGCAGGCAATTTGTGTTACCATAGTCGGAAAAGCACAGTTGTTACTAATTGCATTAATGGCTCTGTTCTGTTAGTGGCGCCTTGGGTAAATTGTTGTTCTCTATACACCCAACCATTTGGATTCAACACCATGCAAAGAGGGAAAGCATCGGGGATAAAGGTGATGGTGTTGTGCTCAAAGACATGAGCACAACAACAACGCTTTGGTCCCGTGTTGGTTTGCCCACAAAACAATAATTAGGCTACGTGGGTGTCATGTTTAAATTAGGAGAATTATGAGAGTGGATTTGTTTGAAGAAGGAATCTTGTTGCAATGTGGATATGCCTTCTAAAGCATAAACATAGACATAAAGCCACAAAGATGTATGAGGCTTTATGTTAATTAAGTCAAGTGGGTGTTTTTGAAGTCGCAGTCTTTCTTGTGCATTACTTCCACTTTCTGTGACTTTAGCTTTGGACTGCCCTGCTTCCAGCATTGTTGTTCCCAAATATGAACCACCAATCATAACAAAATAATAAATGAATAAAAGCTAAAGCTTTTTATGATGCAGCGCTGCGGCAAATTTAGAATTGGTCAGCAAATCAATCAGTGTAAGGCGGAGCTTTGTCCAACAACCCTCCATATTCCCTTTAGAAGTTGCATGCTACAGCTGCACGCTGTGACCGATGAGATGAGGAAGTGGGACAGAACGAACCCTATTTTTTCCATCCAGGAGAGAAGTACACTGTAATGTACTAAATTGGAGCTGGCAGTGAAAAGCAGATTGACAAGAATGTTCAGGACTCATTACACTATGTTAGACTATCTTAATGAGCAATTCATTGCTTTGCCTTGTAATTATAATCAGTTAGGATAAAAAGAGAGAAAAGAAATATTCAGACCAGGTGGTTTCAGTGTTGCTGGGAGCAGAAGCTCTCATCAGACATGACATATTGGCGGTGACTCAAAACACAGCTAATTACCACTGAGAAGCTTGGACTGATGCAATCACCAGCTGGGAAAGCGGCCTCCACGTACATCCAATTCCAGCTCTTCCCCCTCTCCTCAGCCAACGTTTTTTTTTTTTTTGCAAAGCTACAACTCAGTGGAAACTACTGGAACGCCACCAGAGCATTGCTTTCATTCTGTCGCCTGCAAATATGTGCAGTCTGGTAGCAGCGAATGAAAGGAAGGCAAACAGAACATTTTTTTTTTGCTTGCAACAGCACATAAGAAGTAGGAGAAGCCAGAATTTATGTGACATAATCAATGCTCCAGAGGGTGCGATAGCGGAAATAATTTGTATTTGGATGCCGAGGCCAAGTCTTACTACACGTTGACCTTTTGTATTTGTTTGCCTTGTGAACCTATTAAAAATGTAATTAAAAAAGCGGTCCAGCAAATCCTCCTGTGGTGAATGCACAAGAACAAGTTTACAACCCAAACAAAAATTATTGAAACAGTTCAATTAAAAACTGACAAGATAAGGGTGGTTCCCTCTTTTGCATCCAGCTCAGTTATTGTCTAGAACGGAGGGTGTGAGCTTCATGCAGATGCACGCTGCTATACTCACACTAGGTGCTCTTTTTCTGCCTAATTCAGCAGTCCAAACTGGTTTATTCTCCCTGTGGTGCATGAGTGTCCTGCGAGGGGCACCGTCAAATTACAGCGGAAAAGGGAAGAGACGCTGAGAATCTGACCTGGCTGGCTTCTTCTTTCAATACAAGCCAGAATAAAGTAATGGTGACAAACTGCTGCATGTCCATTCACCAGTACATGTCTTAGCTTGAGAGATAAATATTTCAGAGCAGAAAAAGAGGATGCAAGACTAAATGTTTACAAATGATGCAACGCTACACAGGCTTTTCTGAGAAACATAAATCCCAGTTGGCTCATCATGAAAACCAGGAAGAAGCCATCGTTTTTTTTTTTTTTGCCTCATCGGATATATTAAAATCACTGGTCTCATTCTGGACGGAAGAGGGCATCTAAATCCAATGATTACATGGCAAAGATTACAATGTGACTTGTGCAGTGGCACACCATAAGCCCCCGACGGAGCGCTGCAGAG